>NC_048900.1:27318152-27325269 GCF_011077185.1 Oxyura jamaicensis | reverse complement strand
AAGAAGAAGAAGAAGAAGAAGAAGAAGAAGAAGAAGAAGAAGAAGAAGAAACAATCAAAGAAGCTTTGTCAATCAAAAATCACAGATGGGAGTCTTTTCCAACTTAAATGATTCCATTCCTATTTAGTGATGGGACTCAGTAGGTCAGATCGAGTGCTGGACTTGATGACCTTGAAGGCTGTTTCCAATCTAAATGATTCCATGATTTCTGCTGATGTTCTGGGAAACAGCCTTGTGTGAGCAAGCAGCTTAAAGCTAGAAGGGTGGCAGCAGCTCTTGGAAGAGGAGCAGAGGAGACCCCAGCAGCTCCTGGCACCTGCGAGGGCTCCTCCAGTCTCAGCTCTGAGCACTAGATGGCATCCAGAGTGCGGAGCTGGGGCTCCCGGGCTCTGAAATGACAATTGCAGCTGGGTCCAAAAATACTGAAGACAGCTGGGAGAATAAAGAAAGGAGGGGAGGTGGACTTTTCCCACTTGTGCTACCATCCCACAGGGGTTTTTCTCTGCCGAGCTGAGCAGTGGGCCATGGAGCAGGAAGCTATGGTGAGGGGATGGAGGGAGAAGGCACTGTGACCCAATCAAGGTGTTGAAGCCCCAGGGGCTGTTTGCTCATGTCCTCTTTTGCCAGGGGATGCTGCAGCCTCAGCAGTGCTTGAGCATGCTGTGTGCATTGCTGTCTCTTCATCTGCTGGCCCTTGGTGTCCCCTGGGGCATGTGGTCTGAGGATAGCTGCGGGTGACTGGAAACGCTGCTGAAAGACATCACCTAATGAGGGAATTAACTTTTACTTCACCTGATTTAATAAATAAGCCAAGCTGTCCCTAGGCCATTACTGAGCTTTGGGAAAAAGCAGAGACACCACAAGAGGTGGCTCTTGTCCAGGTGGCAGTTCCTCCTCTTTGCCTTGGAGATGTCTTTTTGGTGGCGTGGGTGAGCAGAGGGAGCATTTAGCATCCCCCCAGCCCCATCCCACTTCTCTGTGTGCTTCAGGGAGCACTCAGCTGCCACTCCAGGCAGGTTTACTCCCCAGTTTGGGGAGTAAATATCTGCAGGAGCCAGACAGGAGAGCAGATGAGTAAGTGGCCGTGGGCAGCCACATGCAGGAGGAGCACGGCGCTCCCTGCCTGCCTTGCCTGTGTTAGACCTTGAGTTTAACAACTGAACAAGTGCTGTGCAATTGCCAGCATCATTTATGTGCTCAGGATCACCCTGTCTCTAGCCAGGATGCCCCAGGTCCCTGCACATGCTGAAGGTGCCTTTAGCACTGTCAGGATTCGCTGCCTGGAGGTCCTTCACCAACCTCATCACTTTGGGTCTTATCACTACCCAAGCCCCATTTTCCCTCTAAAACACCTTCGTGCCCTTACATTTTTTATTCTGTCTGTTTGTTTATTTATTTTCTTGTTTCCTGGTGTGAATACAGCTCCAGGAATGCAGGAGAGCTTTACTGAGGTTTGCTTGGAGTTCAAATAGTTTTCTTCCCCAAAGTATGTGTACCTACAAGAAATAGCTTCAGCCCAAGCACTGGGTAACGCTGAGTTACTACAGACTCCTGTTTCCGTGCCTGTTCCTTTTACCTACAATTATGGGGAAATTGCCATCATGTAAGCAGCAGGCTGTATGAATAGCTTTATTATTTATTATTATTAGGCCTCTATGTGTGTTTTTCTTTAGATCATATCAACACAAGAAGTCACAATAATAATAGCCTTCTGGCTGCCGGTGGACTAGCCAAGTTTCATTTCTATGGACCATGAAACTTTTGAAGCAAGGTGCTGTTTATTGCTTTCTTTGTAAAATCGGAGGTGTTAAACAGGCAGAGAGGTCTCTGCTTTCTCCAGGCTGAGTTCCTGCAAGGGCAGGCGGTCATGCTGTACTCGTCCTGCCCAGCTGGCATCAGCAAAAGGGTCTCTTGTTACAGCCTGGTGCCAAGCTATTTTAAGGAGCAGGATTCCCCTTTTAGGGATTTTTTTCATGATATCAGTTTAACTACTGTGCTCATTGTGCATTTTATTTATTTATTTTTGTTTCATTCTGTTCTACCTGCTGCCTTCAAGTGGGATGTGAAAGCAACATGACCAAGAATGGATCAAAAAATGGGAAAAGATCATGTCTTCTCCCCACGGTCCATTATCAGGAACAGCGGGGGTTGTCTTCTTTCGCTTTTGGATCTCTCTTGTTTCGAAACAATCTCAGGGTTTTGAAAGAGGATTTTGACATTTACTGTTTGGTGTTGGCAAGACTGGATAAAGGAGATAAAGTGGCCTGTGACAAAGCACGCAAGCTATTTGTGATCTATTGTGCAACAACTGTCAGTGAATCTGTCTTTGTGTGTTTAAAGTGTATTTCTTGACATTTACTAGCAATTTTAAAGGGATTTACTCTTTGCGATTTCATAATCCCTGGTTCAGAGCAAACCTGCAGATTTTGAAAATCAGAGGAGACCATTAACGCCGTGGTCTCTGGATAGCTCAAGCACCCTAACTTCATCCTCTTCTGTACCGAGCCCAATACTTTTTGTTCAGCCACTGCGTATCTTCCAGAAAGGCATTCAGGCATGGCATGAAAGTGGAGAGATCAACCACTAACCCAACAGTTTGTTCCAAGATGTGATCATTATCAGTATTTAAAATAAAATAGGTAATTTACTTCTCATTTTTCTTCATGTGCCTTTGGCTAGAAGATGACTTATGCCCAAACAAACTTATAAAAGCAAATATTTATTTAGCCCTTTCAAAATAAAGCAAAGAAGGGGGTAGATATATATTATAGTGAATCTCTGTGGCTTTACAGAGAAAACAGAGCAGCATCCTTCCAGTGGTTTGATGCTGTGGTCTGCACGCCTTTGTAACATCATTTGAGCTGTATTAAAGTCAGTATCATATCCTGAACATCATTTCTTTCAGTGGCTTTTCTTCTTTGTCTGTATTTCTTCAGTCTTTTGAAATCCAATGTCCCGAGAAAAATTAAACTGGCACAGAAAAGTGAACTAGGAGGGAAGGGTTGTGCACTTAGGGGGAAAAAAGGCATTTAACTGTGTTCATGGAAATGTGTGACAAATGAAATCAGGCCCAGCTTGACCCTTTCTGGGTATTAGGCTACACTGCAGGATAATTTGGGAAAATATTGTAGACAGACAGAGGGCGTGAACCAAATGGTTCATCCTGAGTCAGTAACAAGAGGGCTGTAGTTTTGTAATGTCCTTCTAAGCCAACAGTGGATCCCACCACTCCTCAAATTTTGGGATTGGGCTCTTATCCTAGTATCGAACAGCCCCTGCAAGAGTATTCAGAAGACAAATGGGGAAGAAAATCTTTTTCAGAGCTATAAAACAATCTTCTGTTGCAAGGAGCTTTTTGGCAAGGCTTTCAAAGAAAACAGTGCTGAGAACCCCTCGATGAATAGGAACATTAATATATTAGATATGCATTATGTAAATCCACACTTCAGTGGAGTGCTAGATAAGATAAATGGGAGCAAAGAGCAGGCTTTGAAGGTTGCTGGTGAGGTTTTTGTGTGTGCTGTGCCCCTCAAAGTCTTGGTGCAGGGCTCGCAGCCCAGGGGGATGGCGTTCCTCTGGTGCACGTGGAGGAAACCTCCTGGGTATTGCATGGCACAGATGGATCGAGACCAGGATAGCCAGAGCAAACTAAATTTGTGTGCTGAAGCAAATATTTGGGGAGGGTCCAGCTTGGCCCCTTGCAAACACATTTAAATACTTCAGCCTCACTGACAATGAATTATCGAGATGGAGACTTGCGAGCAGATAAGCCCGGGGACTCATGCATTGTATACAAATGCCCGACCTGACTCTCACGTGGGGCAGCAGGAAGGATGATGAAGGAGCTTTTCCCGGTTCATCTCCATCTTTGTACCAGATGTTGGGAGGACACAAGCCTGCTCTGCCTCAGCCCCGGTCCACGCACCTGCCTGGCCGCTTGCTCAGGAGCTCGACGCCTGCTTTGAAGGCGATGCCAGAAGCTATCGGGTGGCCTGTAAAATGGTTTGGTCTAGACGTGGAGAAAAATACGCATATATTTTTTCTCTTTTCGGTTGGATGCTGAGCGCTTTCAAACAGGTTATTTAGATAGTTTGCGACCCAAAATCAGTCCAGGCTGAAAAACCATAGATGTGCCTGTTTACATTATAAACCACAAATGTTTGCATCCCGCAACAACCATCTGGGAAGTGTTCAGATGAGACATTACCGATGTGTTAACTGCTGCGAGTTAACCGGTAACCAGTTCGGGGCTAAAATCTCGAGTGTGGACCTTTCCTACAAGACTGCTCTTTCCAACGGGGCTTTCATTTAGATCCTGACCTCGCAGCATAATTAAAACATGCCACATTCTTGACTTTCAAGCAAACTTCTGGGAGCCGGCCAGCGCGGAGCACAGAGCCGGGTTTTAGCGGGTCTGGAGCAGCACAGCCATGCGCCACCTCTTTCATTAACGGTTGTTGACTGTGAAAATGCCTTCCCTGGCAGAAATTGCACGTAAGGGCGAATTATACAGGCAGCCCTTTAAGGCTCTGCTAATAAACACATGAAAGGATTCGAGGGAAATACATGAAAACGCTGCTATGCTGAAATCCCTTTTAATGCCACCGGTTGGGGAGGGCGCGCGTTATGCAGGACGGGGGGTTCTGATGATTAACGTGCCCGTTCCGTCATTAAGCTCTGCTTTGATTTCCCAGCCCAGGTTTGTTCTGGTGCCTCCCCAGGGCTGTGGGGCCGGGGATGAAGGATGCTGCTGGGCCGGCAGAGGCAGGTACAAGGCAGCAGGGGGTGCTGTCAGCCTCCTTTTTGGGGACAAGGAGACCACGCTGCCTCCGCAGGAGCTGTGCGCCCTGCCTGCGCCCAGGGGCCCCTGTCCCAAACCGGGCTCCTTTGGCTTCTAGACACCTTCAGGTGAAATAACGAGGTGCTGTTTCCCACATTGCTTCCCTTTTGGTCTCTCGGATGAGTTTTTGAGGCTGTTTTTCTTCCTAATGGTGTCACTTGATTTTTTTTTTCTTTTTAATAATGCGAAGCAGAATCCTGTAACCAGAGCACTTCAGGAGGCAGCAAGATTTAGGGGAACTAAATTAAATTAAGGAGGAACACCAGGATTGTGAAACTTGGCAGTGGGACAAAAGTTGGTTTCAAAACAGGCTGGACTTTAAGGCTGTTGGCAAATCGAATGCATCTGACCCCTGGGTGATTTGGGATGCCAGGAATGGGTCCCTGACCCAGCTTCCTACCCTGTGGGTCACTGAGACACGTGCTTGAGGGCTGACCCCCCTGGCCTGCATAAATCTGGATGCCTAATTTCACGAAGGGCAGAAAATATGGCTTGGGTTGGCCTTGGCAGACCCCCCTCCCCCCCCCCCCCCCAACCCCCGCACCCCCTCCCCACTGCTTTCAGACCCTCTCCTGGCTGGGGAGGGATGGGGCTGAGAAAAGGTCTGAGCAGTTCAGCTTGGGGCTTTCCAGAAGGTCGCTGCCTTGTGCCTCCAGATCAGGCCACCTGATGCTCAGCACGTAACTTCTGATTTCCCCGTTTGGTAGGGAACGATCTGAGATAACGGATGGATAACAACCTGCAAACTGATTTCTAATTTTAGGTTTCCTATAGACGTGGTCGTGAATGGTTCTGAACAGCACAACAGGCAGTGCCTGCCCCTTCCTACCGTGTGTCCCCTCCGTAGAAGAGCTGCTGCCAAATTGTCCCTGCGATGGAAAAGCCATGGGGGCTCCTATACAAAACCCCGCTGTATGTCTGAGGGGGCAGAGCTTTTGGCACTGGGCTGTGCATCACTAAACATGCAAACATACATGCTTTAAACATCCACCTGCTCTGTGGCCTCACATTGCCCCAGCACATCAGGCAAAGCGGGAGGGATCCCCCAAACCCGCAAGAGGGACAGCAGGGCTGGATGGGGCTGCTGCTGTAGTGGTAATGGGGGCTAACAAAGCACTCCCAACCCAATTAATAGTGATTTTACATTAAATAATGGGAGCGAGGGGGATAAAATACACCTGTGAGCCTTGGAGCAGGAACTGCCTCCCCTCCCTTCTCCCCCCCCCCCCTCCCCCCCCAAATACTCTGGGTACCAGGTGGAAACCGCAGCTGTCCGTAGGGTGCTCTGCCCCCAGCCCAGATCCTACTGCCCCTCTTCGCCATGTTCTCCTATAGAAGAAAAAGTAAAAACAGGAACTTTTAAAGTTTTTTTTCCTTCTTTTTGATAGAAGTGAGACCCTTTGACCTGAATCGTAATGACTGGCAATGCTGAATGTGGAAGGGATGCTTTCAGTTTTAAGTTATTGTTGTGGAACGAGCAGATTTCCACAGGGGGGTTGGAGCCACGTCCTGCAGATACAAGGGGTACACGCATCCCATTACTGCTGCTCCTGCTACAACGGTGGTTTTAAAGGAGCTTATTCTCATAAAATGACCAAATTGGATGAATAAAACAAATTCCTGTTTCAATATTGTTGAGTTCCGAAATACTGCAGGTAAGGTGCAGATCTGAGCAAGAACAAATCTTACTGCAAATGCTTTATCTTCTGATACATTATCCTAGTGCTGCCTTCTTTGTTCACTGGGGCCTGGTCCAGCTCAGATTGGAAGATGGTGAAAACTGTGGGAGATCTCCAAAGTAGTGGGGTAAAATTCACCAATAACATAAAAGCAGTTGGTTTGGTTAATCGATATCAAGAAAAGTGCAGTCCATGGCGGGAATCTAGAGTAGGACTGAGCAGAAAAGTTGAGCCCTAAAAGGGTAGCTGATGCGTGGTGCATTCAATAATTGCATTTATGAATAAACAATTATTACCAATGAATCTCTTGCATATTATTGACCAAGGCACAGAAGCTGCCTTTTGGCACCAATGGCTTGCTCAGTTCATGCTTGACAATGGGGGATTGTAGTGGCCGTTCCCTTAAGAAATTGTCCAAGATGGGGACTTATTTGTGCACCATTGCTTGCATCAGTTAACAGCACAATCTTTTTGTTATGAAAATGCAAACATTAGTGGCCTGAGGGGCCTTGTAAATGCAAATATAAAACTTTAATTTCAGTAACCCTCACTTTCCCTTTAAGTAAAATAAAGTTTTTTTTGTTTTTTTTTTTTTTTT
>NC_048900.1:27224890-27318052 GCF_011077185.1 Oxyura jamaicensis | reverse complement strand
TTTTTTTTTTTTTTTTTTTTTTTTTTTTTTTTTTTTTCCTCATTTGTTGTTACAATGACAGGTCTTTTTTATTTTTTTTTTTATTTTATTTTGTTCTGACTTTAAACACAAAATTGAATTGAACCCAGGGAATTTCCATGGGGATCACTGTCAATCAGCAGGTTTGGATGCACGCTGGGGGCGGCTGGAGCCGGCTGCCGAAAGCCACAGACTCCTTGGGGCAGGTCGGTGCCAGCCCCCAGGGAGGGAGCTGGGCTGGGCAGCAGGGCTGGCCCCCGGGTGGGTGACAATTGCCACGTGAGGATTCTTTCCACTTGCTCCTGGCAGCCAGCGAGCCTAAATTTGGCACCCATGGTCAGGGGAAGGAGAGAGAGACCTTGAGACGTGTCCTTGAATTGCAGGGTGGCCCCAGCTGGGTGACTGTCAACATGGGGAAGGGGTTTGGGTCAAAAACTGATGGTTTTTCTCTCCTCACCATGAGATGTGAGGCAAAAAAGAGCTGTCTCCTCAAAAACAAGGTGGGAGATGGCACCTGAGTCCGTGCTGTTGAGGCACGATGAAAGAATTGGCGAAAAACCCAAAGTCTGTTTTCCCTTTTCTTTTTACACCGCACATATACAAGTAAAATATTAAAACAGTCACTTTGCTTTCTTCCTCCCAGGCTGGCCCAAATGTGCCCAGGTATGTGTCTAAACAGATTCCTGGAAAACCTGCCCCCGCCGAGGTGTGGGCTCTTGCCTCGGCTGCAGTCTGCAGCTCCGCTGGCGGTGGTTCTCCAGCATGGACGGGAGCCCGAGGTCAGCTACAAGGCAAAAGCAGAAAAAAATAGCGGTCAGATGCTGTCCCGAGCAGCATCCTTTGGTACCCACAGGTTCTGCCCGCTCCCCCGGCCTCCCTGCTCGGAGCTGTTAAAACTGCCATCCGGGCTTCCTGGCAAGTGCTTCATTTGCATCCCTGGCAATTGCTCATTAGACCAAAGGGACAATTAGCCAAGGTAACAATCCCCTGCCTAACTCCTAACGCTCTCGTTACTTTTATTTCATAAAGCTGGTGCTGCTGCCACAGGACGATGAGGATGCTAGGCTTTGGTGGTGGCACCCAGCCTTCCACTGACCCATCCTACAGCCCTGCGTGGGCAGGGAAGGATCTGGCCCCACGTGATGGCCCTGTTGGGGGTCTGCTGGGTGTTAGGGTCTGTGGGCACTGCTCGCACTGGAAAAGGGCCTGGCCCAGCACGGGGAGCAGAGCTGAGAGGCAGGGGGGGAAAAACGGGAGGGAAAAAAAAAAAAAAAAAGACTTTAAAGTTATTTGTCACCAGTTTTCTTCCTTTCACACCACAACCACCTTTCAGAGTCCTCCCTTGGAAAGGCTGGTTGTTTTTCTTCCCCCCTCCCTCCGCTGTTGCACTCCTCTGCTCTGTGAACGCTAGAGGCTCCCTCCTTCTGGTCTGCGAAAAACTTTAGTTCCTCTTTTTCTTTCTTTCTTTTTTTTTTTTTTTTCCAACTTCCCTCAGGGAAAAAATGTGGAGTTAATTATCTATGTAAAATGTCAGATGCAGGAAAGGGGCTGTGCTTACTTGGATATCCCATCCGAGGCGAAGTGACTGATATTTTTTTTTCCTTTTTTTTTTTTTTTTTTTTTTTTTTTTTTTTTCTAAGGGGTGGAAAGGAGCTCGCGAAATAAAAGTGCAGCAACGAGCCGGTGGCTCCCAGAGCGGCCGGGGCGGGCGCGTCGGGAGCCCCCAAGGCAGCGCAGCGCGGAGCCCACCTGCCCCCGGGAGCTGCTTGTCCCTCGCTCCGCACCTCTCCCCCGGCACCCAGCCGTCCTGCTAGGCGCACGCCGAGGCTTTTCTCCTTCCCTTCGACTTCTTCTCCAGGACTTTTCCACCGCCGCTGGGACAGCCGCAAACTTTTTTTTTTTTTCTTTTTTTTTTTTTTTTTCCTCCCACCTTCGCTGGTGGTTTTGTGCTTTGTTGTTCTTGTTTTCCTCTCTTTTTGTTTTATTTTTAATTTTTTATTTTGTTGTCGCTATTATTTATTTATTTGGGGGGAAGACCCGCCTGCGTTTCAACCTCCCGTGGCCCCAGAGGAGAGGCCGGGAGCGGCTCCGGCAGCACCTCCCCGGCGCACCGCGTGCGAGCCCGGCCCGGCACGGCTCGGCACGGCTCGGCTCGGCACGGCACGGCACGGCTCGGGCTTTCGCCCCCGATAATGCAGAGCTACAAGTACGACAAGGCGATCGCGCCGGAGAGCAAGAACGGGGGCAGCCCGGCGCTGAACAACAACCCGGCCAAAGGCAGCAGCAAGAAAGCGCTGCTCATCTGCCTCGACTTCCTCTGCCTCGTCATGGGTGAGCTCCGCGCCCCAGCCTTCCCCTCTCCTCTTCATCCTCTCCCCGGGTCCCCCTGGGGAGGGAGGCTCGGGGTTGAGCCGAGCCGGGCCGGGCCGGGGCCGCGGCACTTCCCGAACAAAAGCGGGGCCCTACGGGGGGGGGGAACACAAGCTTGGGAAGCGTGCACAACCCCCCGAGTCAGCTCTTTCTCTAATTTATTTAACTTTATTAACCCCCGAACTTGTTTAACTCCGCGGCCCCACGCTGCCGTGCCCTCCTCCGGCGCTGGGGGTGCCCCCGGCAGGGTCCCCGCTGCCCCCCGGGGGCTGCAGGCTCTAGGTGGGGGCAGCGCTGCAGGGCTCCGGGGGCAGGGAGCAAAGCTTTGACTCTGCTCTGTGCTGGGGGTCGTGGTGCTGCCTCCCTCTGTCTCCCCATCTCCTCTCATGGTTGTTTAAAAAGCTGCTTTGAAGCTCGCCCGGGCATCTCCCAGTCCCTGGAGGAGCCCCAGCCTCAGCCCGCTGGTCTTTTGGAAGTGGTGGGGCAGGCACAGAAACTGTCAGCGCTCTGCCTCCGAAAAGCCTTTGCATGCCAAAACATCAACTGGTCAATTATGGCTGCGATGCCGAATATTTAATTGACAGATGCAGGCAGGGGAAATCAACTGGCTTCCAACAAAGAGATTAATAACGCAACAGCACGTGAGTTTAATACTCCAGACACCACAGTCTTTAAAACAATTGTTTCTGCTTAGGGCCCGTTTTTTTGAGGACTGTCAGTTTGATTTAATTTTTCTGTAGTTTATTGATCATCTGGTGTATATTATGAGGCACTAATATATTAAGAAGAGAGGCATGGTTTTCTCTTTATATTCCCACAAGAGTAGGGGCCAGTGCAGAAAGCTTCATCTTCTTGTATCTGGAAAAAATAAAAATATTTCGTATCCTCTATGTGAAACTAACGTAAGCAAAAATGTAGCTTGACTTACCTCACTTACTGAAACAGGAGGTTGGATTCCTAGTAAAACAACTCCTAGGAGTCAGAACTTTTAAACTTTTATTTACTCAAGTTTTCTTGACTTTAGGCATTCCTGGCATGAGTAAGTGCTATTTGAATGGGTAAAGGGCTTTTGTTGTTTTGTGTGTTGTTTTTGTTGTTGTTGTTTTTTTTCTTTCTCTAGACTAAGGGTCCGAAATGAAAAAGCAATTAGTTGACATGTGTTATTCCACTTGTGATAGTTTTGGTAAACAGAACTTATCAAGCATCACTGGAAGGTATTGTTAGCAGTGAATAATGTGATACACCAAAAGCCGTGATTGTTGCTTTGTTTCACGTTACTGCAGGTGGAAATCAGAGAGTAAACACAAGGGTTGCTTTTTAGGGTGAGGAATGTTTGAAAGTAAGAGCATGAATTCAACAGCTGAAGGAGAGAGCTTTGGTCTGGGTAATGACATGCAGGTGAAGAGCACTGGTGGGACGTGCCAAGGGAGGTGATTACGTGATGGAGGGCTCGGGGTGTGTTTTTGTGGATGGGCTTTTCAAATCCACCAAGCCCAGCAGTATGGGACCTGCCAGTGGATGTCTTTGCATGAGTTGCTGTGAAAGCCAGCTGCCCTGCTTGCAGGAGGCTTGGCTTGCTCTTCCCTCTGCCTTCCTCTAGGGAAAACTAAGAGTTTGCAGTTTTCCAAGCACTTGATTCCCATTTTTCTTTGTCATAAGGAAAAAATACTTTGGAGGTGAGGGAGGAAAAGTAAGTGCTCTATCTGAAGCCTGTAAGATGAACCTGGATGGTTACAAGATGAGGGGTATTTACATGTCCAGTAAAGAAATTGAGTCCTACATAAGCTAATGAGAAGCAGAATTGGGTGAAATGACTTTTTTAAGGTGGATGCACTCAGCCAGGGTCTTCTGCTGGTGCACGTAGGCATGGCCAATGGCCTCCAGTGCAGTTAAAATGAGTTACGCCTCTTGAGTGGCTGCCCAAACACATTCAGAGTAACAGGGAAACAGAAGGCTTTTCTCATTTGAGGACCACTTTAGGAAATATTAAAACCGGTCATTTGATTTGCAGAGGGCTATGACGATGCATTGGCTTCTGCTGCAGTTATTTTGCAGTAATTCTGCCCTGAGTCAGTATTCTGTGGGGAAAAATGAAAAGAATAAGCTATGGCTGAAATGCCTTTCAGAAATGACACGTGCTTTCTGTGAGGCAGTAGATGTGTACAAACTCTTCTTTGTTTACATACAAATTTAACCAAATTACCCAGAACGCAATTATCATAAACATCTCAAAGTCAGAATAAGTAAAGCAGCGCTATCAGGAGCTTCCTTCAGCTTTAATTTGGTGTGAGGTGTTAGAAAGATCCACTTTGTCTCTCATCGTCATTACAATGGTTATCTTGATAGCAAATGCATGAGGGGAAGATTTGTATCTCTGTTCCTTGGGGATGGTGGGGAGCAGTTGTCAATCCATTGGTGGGAGCACGTTGCTTTGGTGGCTGCCAGAGCATTGCTGGTGGGGTGGGCTTCAAGAAGATCTGCCAAACTAGACCCTCCCATTTCCCCTGCATTTCCAGCTTGGACTGGGCTAGATATTTTCAGATACCCCACTCCTGATGAGTGTACTTCGTGTGTGAATATGCCAAGCACCCATGCTGACAAATCTCTGCTTCCTTGCACCAACAAGAGGTTTCATCACAGATACCGTGAACATCCCAGAAATTGTGTGTTGGAGTTCAACCGTGGAAAAGAGGCAGAAAAGAACTGAGTGTGCATTTAAACCAGGTCATCCGAGGGGGGGAAATTAACTTTCTCCATCTGCTTCCTCTTCTCGGGATGGCTCTGTTTAGAGAATTAGAAGATGCTTCCTGAAATTGTTAGGGCCACAGGCGAGCCCGGTGGTTTGGAAGAGTCCTGCTGGTCACCGCGACACATCTGAAAATGTGGCTGAGGAGCTCAGCCTGGGGGACTCAGTTTGGCCCTGCTAAGCCAGTCACCAGCGTAGGTTGAGGAGCAGTGGGAGATTTTTTGTGGAAGGCTCCGAGCAGCAAAACGAGTTGTGATGTGAAGAATTCACCTTCAGTGGTCATCCTGGTTGAGAGCAGCTCAACGAGCCATCACATTTCTGCATGGGACATGGCCCAGTGGGGCAAGTCCTCCTACACTGACCCTTCAGGTGGGATGTCTTGGAGGCTGTTCTTATGGAAGCAGCATCTCAGGTTAAATTTGCTCCTCTCAGGCCTGCTTTTTTCATATTAGGCAAACTGTAAGCAGCCACCTGTGCTCTGCTGACAGGCGCCAAGCCGAGCGTTTCATCTCGGAAGAGGGGAAGGCTGCGTCAGCAAGGCCGGCAGGGCACGCTAGGGTCTTCAGTAGCTCGTGTTTTTGCAGCTTGCGCAGGTACAGACAGCAGCTTCCGAAACGTCCTGCCTGTGCTATAAAATAGAGGGGTTTCATCTGGCATACCCGCTTCCTCTGCTTGTGGAAGTCAGGCTTATGGGCGCGTGTATTTAGGGCTGGTGAGATGGAAAGTGTGCTTAACTTACTGCACTTCTCATCCTCTGTCTCTAATTGAATTTTTTCTGCCAGTCCCAGTTAATCAACACAACACAAGTTTTACTGCCTTCAGGAAGTTTTGAAGCAACAGATTGATAGGCCTCTTACGCCCTTAATATCTCTTCAGCTTTCTCACAAATTTGGCATCTCTTCTGTTGTGAGTCTGATGCTAAAATGAACTTTGAAAGTAAATATTTGTGCTAGCAGGACCTTGAAATGTTTATGTAAGCGGGGATATAATCTTGTAATTTGGGCTAACAGTTTAGGTTACTCTTAACTCTCCTCATCTGTGTAGAAAATTGTGTTGTTGTCCAGCTTCCAGAAGCAAAAAGGGTTTGAGCTCTACCTGAGCCCCTGCCATGCCGTCACAAAAATCGGCGCAAACAGGCCTGGGTTTGTCATTTAATTGTAAGGAGTGGGAGGAATTAAAGATGAGGGATGAGGTTAGAGTTACTTGGATGCTGTAAAGTTGAATTCGATGAGCTAAGCAACTCTCCTTTGTTTGGGTTGTTTTTTGTTGTTTTGTTTTTTTACAGCTACCCTGCCATGCAGGGCGTGCTGACGTGCAGGTAACATCTTCCTATAGGTGCCTGAAAAACTGCTGTCTCAGCTGTTTCTTATATTTTGTGAGGGACAATGAGCTCTGGCCACACTAAACCAGCCAGGCAGTCCCAGGGCCTTGGTGTTGTCTTCTCCGTGCCTTCCCTGGGCTGGAGAGGCCTGGGCCCACACCGCACGGCAGAAGCTGTGTGGGTGGAGAGCCGTCATCGTGCTTGGAACATCCCTAGATCAGGTTTGGTTGTTGGTGTTTATGTATCACTTCTTTTCATCCCGGTAAGAGCTCCTCACGGCAGAGGTCTGTCACGAAGCAGCAGGGTCTGTCTCAAGGATGGATGCTTTGGAAGTGCTCTGGTAAAAGCAGATTTGCAGAGGTGGCATTTTGGTAAAGGGCTGTGTGGCTGCATCCCATTGTACCTGGGCTGGGATGCTTCTTCTAAAAAGTTTTTCAAGACGCAATCAACATCTAAGCATGATACCCATCCTCGGTTTTTGCCCCTTTCTTGAAAGACAAAAAGAGCAAAAGATGACTGGAAAAAAAGATGAGAGAGAAGTGTTTTGGAGGTGTTTAAAATATTTTTTTGTGTGTGTGTGCATGTGTTGACTTCATAAAAACTGAAACAAAAACTATCAAGAGCGGGTTATTAGTGACAATTATACCTGAGGTGTTAATTGCAGAACAAGGAAGTGCTGTACCTATGGCAGACCGAGTCCTCGGGGGTATAAATCTGCTTGCTTTCCCGAGCTGGTGGAATTCAGCCAGGCTGAAGATGTGTCTCCAGGAAAGCAGAATTACGTGCTACTGCTTCGTGGCCAGGAGTGCTTTGAATCTTGTGTACCTGCAGCTGAGACAGGCAGGAGATGGGATCGCAATTACAGTAGACGACACTTTTTTTAATCATATCTGTTTGTAGTGAGCATAGAAAATAATATAAACATCGCTCCCAGATCAAACAGATTATTTTTATACCCTTTAAATCTTGATTTAATATGCATGCCTTTCTGGGGCTGTCTTGGTCTGACTTTGTTTGCCTAGATACAGGTTGACAGTACATCCTCCAGATGCATGTGCCTCCATAGACCGCCCAGAAATGGTTTGCATACTTGAGCTAGGAAAGCTGTTCTCATGCCTCCATCTCTGTCTGAAATGAGTTAAAAGAGGGGGGGGAAAAAAAAATGCCTCAGCCCTGCTCTGTAGCTTGCTGTGGAGGAGCAGACTCCGTCCTCTCCGTTTCATTCATACAATGCTCCCGCTTCATCCGTGGCAATCCAGGAGGGACCGTTGTGGTCGCCCGGTCTGCCTTTGCCTCGAACAAGGGCATGCCTGTTGAAGGCAGCGTGGGGAGAGGCAGCAGCCTCCGAGCCCTCCTAGCCCAGCCTCAATGCAGCTCAGAGAGCTGCAGCTTCCCCAGGGGATGTGTCACAGGGGGAACAGGGAACCCCCCTCCCCGGATGCCAGCTGGGGGCTGGGTATCATTGCTGTGTGTTGTGGTGGTGGTGGTGTTTTGGTTCTTAGGGCCCTGGCTGCTGCAGTTATGCTGCTTTTTTTGATAGCTCAGGTTTCATGTTTCAAAAAATAATAAAAAATTGTGACTCAAGTGAGTGATAGCACCTCAGAAAAGAGGTGACTTGAAGAATTCAGCATTTATGTTGCAATGGTAAGGTCTAAGGTTGTTTTTCTGAGTACACTTCATGATTCTCATGTTCTTTAAATGTCTGGTGTGGCAGAGCAGTTGGACCTGGTTCAGCAGAGCCTAATGGAGCCCACTGTGCCCCCGGCACTACGACTCTACCCTGGGCCCCTGCCCAGATTTTGGTCAGGCTGGAGAGGTCTCACCAAAAGCTGGGATGAGGCTGCCCCGTCCACCATGTCTCCTTGGGGCTCAGTGTGATCCATTTTACAGAAAGGCATTTGTATCCCTGCCACCCCATCCTTTTTCCATTTCGCTCTCTCTCGTGACACCTACTTGCAGAAGCATGATCTGCTCCGTGATTTTAGCACGTGAAAAGCTCCTCAGCATAGATCAGGTGTCCGCACGCAGGGTTGTGTTGGGGCAGCTGTTGGGAGGTTGTGCTTAGGAATTAGACCTCAGTAGGAAGAACGCTGCCAAAGAAGAGGAGTTTGAAGGTGTCTTCATGGAGTTTTCTGACATAAGCCACTGGAAAACTTGCCTTAAGTTTGTCACTAAGATAATGTATTAAAAAGCTTGAAACTTAGGTTGGCCTGGCAGCTCTAGGTGCCAGAAATACCTTTAAACTCTGTACTTGCAAGTTGGTCACGTAAGTGGGCTTGTTTTTCACATGTGCTGGATGTTTTGAAGACAGAGGGTTGAAAACTGACTCTCTGCATCACGTAAACGTTACAAGCAGAGCCTGTAACCTAACTCCAGAGCTTCTAATGTTCTGAGGATGGCCATACTCTTTGTGCTGGGTGTTCTCATTCCAGCACTGCTTGTAGCTTGCACCTTTCCGTGAACTTGTCTTATCAGAGCACATGGTGCTCTCTGTCAGGAGCTATGGGGCTGGGCTGGGGCTGCCAGCCAAAGCCCAAATGGAGCTGCATGTGGTCTGTCTGCTGGTGACACTGAATCATTGGAGAGCATTCGTAATCCTGTAGTACTTTCCTGTAATTTTTCATCCCTGGCCCCAAAAGGACATGGCAGCTGCATTGAGGACAGCACCGAAGCTTGGGAGATGTCTGCAGCCTTTCTGCTAAAGTACACCTGTGGGTTTAGTCTGCAATGCCTGAGACACAAATTGAGGGTGGATTGGCAGTGTTCTGGCTTAATTTAGCCTGGAAAAACTCAGGCCATGCCCTGAACACCACAGGCAGCTGTGGCATAGAGGTGTCCTACATGGCACTGAGGGTTTGCAGATAGCTGTACCTCTCGGGGCTGCTTCAGCTTGCCGGTCGGAGGAGCTGAGCGCAGTGTGGTGCTTCCTTCCATGAGGTTAAACAGAAAAAGTGAAAGTCCCTGGTTAGTGGTTTTGGGCAGACGTCCCTCCTGAAGCAAATGATGATCCCTCTGAGAGCTTGCTTCTCCCCATGGTGTCAGGGTTGTAGCCTGCTGCCACGCAGAGGAAGCAACAAGCTGCATTCCCTGTAATTAGCTTTCAACTGGTTTTACTGTAAATTACCGAGACCGACGGTCATTTTTTTTTTTTTTGAAGGCTTTCACAGTAGTGCCCTTCATCTGATTGTGCACGTGTTGGAGGCAGGCACTGCAAGCAGGCATTAATTCCACTGACATTAATCCAGCGTGTGCTTATTCAAGGCTGAGACATCTTCACATGCCTCAGGATGAACCACTGCATTTGAAAGCCTCTGTGAGAAGCAGGGTCTGGGGTTCCTGGTTTGGGAAGTTATTCCCCACCTCTGTTCTGGGGTGGTTTGATGCTCTTTTCTCAAAGCCCCGCTGGTCTTTCCCACCGATGTTGTGTGCGAGGTCTCTGCTGCAGCAGCGCAGTGGCCGTGGCAACCGCTCCTGCACCCCAAGTATTTCAGCACAGAGGAGCTTTGAGGCTTTCCAAGGCTTTTTGTTAGGCCCACCACTCTCTAAAGTGATAGTTTCCAAAGGGGAAGCCAAAAATATCTCTCAGAATGCTGTTTTGCAGGGCTGTTTAGTGAACAGCGGGTGCGTTTATTTTCCCAAGTGATGCTCGTGGGCTATTTTGGACGATGGTGAGCCGGTGGCAGGCAGCAAGGCTCCTCTGAAGCTGATAGCTGTGACTCGGTTTGGTGCTATCAGGTTTCTGAAGCAGCCCTTTGATCAGTGATCAGATGGCCCCGGCTTTTTGCAGAGGTGCTGTTCCCTTTGGCTCCTGGGTTTCTGCCCTGGACCTCAAAGGCCCAAAGAAATGATCCTTGTGCAGATCCTGTTGCCTTCCACTGTGGGCAGGGAGGTTTGTGCCTCCTGATGTGGGGAGCATGAAGGAGCATCCCCCCCATGGGTGAGGAGCAGGAGCACAGTGAGGGCACTCATCAAAGGCCAAATTTCCATTATGGATGCCCCCAGGTGCTTGGTGGGATTTGCAGAGCTAACAAAGTACTTCTAATTCCTGATCATTTCGGTGCAGCTGCAGGCTCAGGTCCTCTGCCAGGGCCTCACCGGCTTCCCTAGGTAGGGAGGCAGCTTTTGAAAGCTGATCCCCAGCCATGTGCCATCCAGGAGGAAGCCTGTGGCTCCTGTGGCCAGGCCGAATCCTGTCCCTAGTATATGTGTGTGCACCTGCCCCTGAAATTTCCACCTTGGTTCCTGTGTGAACGTAGCTAGGTGGCCCCCCTCGCACGCTTCCCTCTTCCGCAGAAAAGAGAAATGGCCTTGGATCACCCGCTGCAGCTGGCTCAGCCTTTCCCAAAACCAGGGCTGAGGCTTTTCTTGGTAAGGGTACATGGGGAGAGGTGTGCCAAGAGGTCTGCCAACTGATAAAGGAGGCACAGGCGGGTAGTTCACAGAAGAAGGGGTTGGGGGGGCACTTTCGCTTCCTCAGAACTGACAAGCTAAGGAAAATTTCCATTTTCTGCACAGCAATACAAGGCTGTTTTCAGTAGAGGCCTGCCTTTTTTTCTTTATTTTTTTCTTATAAAAGTTTGAAGCATCAGGGACTATCATAAAATAATCCAATTGTTTTCACCCATAATCCAGGATATGTTTTGTTTTTGTTTTATTTATTTATTGCCTAACACTCCCCATTTCTTGACGCTCCCTCTCTCTTTAGCATGCAGTGGTCATTCTGCTGCAGCTCCCACAAAGCAGCAGAAAACCAAGGTAACAGCAACATTTTGAGTGAGGGGGATGAAATGTGGAATAGGTTCAGCGTATTTCTTTGTCATTGTTGGAGTCCTATTCAGTCTGGAGCTGAATAGGAGGCTGATTAGCATGTGGAAGCATTTCTAAAGCATTGGTCTGGGGAGGGTTGTTTTTTTTTTTTTTTTCTTCCTTAAAGGAGAAGTTTTGTGGCACTTATTTTTCTTACTGAGCTGGCATGAATCTTTGTGAAATGCAAAACCATGGAAAAGTCAAAAAGCATTTTAGAGAGAGCCTGTTTTGATAAATTACCGTGTGCATGGGCACAAAGAAGTTTTCCAGTGCCTAAAGCTGCTGCGGGGTCTATGGGTGCCACATTTTTGAAATGGTCTGATGAGTGGGAGTGAGTTTGACCATAAGATGCATCTGGATTGCAGATATGAGACTTTGCTTTTGCTCTTGCTGAAGTCATCTGCAAAACTGGATGTTGCTTTATGAACGCAGGATTGGGTCCACAGTCTGAAAATCCACCTGCTTGAACGCTCAGCATTTTGCTTTCACGGGGAAAGATATAATGCTGAGGTCGATTAAAAAGCTCACTGCAAGTGGAAAAACAGCTTTTTCCCAGTGATATTGCTTCAGGTTCTGGGTGTGGGGTTTCAGGGAAGAAGGCTTGTTTTCCCTTTGGCGTTGGCGGAGTTACCCATGTGGAGGGGAAATGTGCAGCACTGTCCCTTGCCTTTTGGTTGGATGACACCAGAGTCACCACGGGACCTGGTGTTGGTGCACAGGGGGAGTTTTTGGGTGAGTTGCAGCTCTTTGCTGTGAAGTCTGGCGTGCTTAGCTCCAGGTAACTGCAATTATTGCC
The DNA here is from genome assembly GCF_011077185.1 of Oxyura jamaicensis. NCBI lineage: Eukaryota > Metazoa > Chordata > Aves > Anseriformes > Anatidae > Oxyura > Oxyura jamaicensis. The sequence goes on along the minus strand of NC_048900.1, from coordinate 27,305,995 downwards.
TTACTACTGTCTGTGCTGCAGGGCCTCAGCTGGGGCTGTGTTGGTGGAGAGGTCCTGCCCTGGGTGCACTGCACCTCCTCGTCCTAGGTGCACTGCAGGATTTTTGGGGTGCTTGCAGACCTGAAGAGAGAGAGGAGAGACCAAGTTGCATGCTGCAGCTGTATGGGTTCAGCGCGCTTGTCCCCCCTGAGCTTGCAGACAGAGTGGGTTATTACAGGAAAGCGGATTTAACATCCCATTGAGAATCTGCTGCAGCTCGCTGCTGTGTCTTCGCACAGCCTAATGAAGCCTGATTAAAGCTGCTGTTTAATTAAGGAGAACTTAGCTCCTCTGGTCACAACTCACGATTAAAGGACTGTTTGAAGTCATTCTGCAATACTTTTCCCCCCACCTCCTTTAACACGAAGAAAGCTGCTAGCGCCGTACGTGCCTCAGCGCCGAAGTTTTGAACGTTATTACAGGACCGCAAACCTGCTGGCGAATCTGGCTGCTGCCAAGGCACCCGAACATTAAAAAGCCCTGCAGAGGGGTGGGAGGGAGTTCAATCTCAGGATACGCTGATTTGGAAAGGGAATCCAAACAAAGAGGCTTTTCAGCAGAGGCTGAGACTTGGCTTCTCTCAAGGGCAGTTTGGGCTTGGGGAAGCATCCGGGAGGCGGCGAGCGGCGCAGGAGTGCGCGAGCTGGATGCGGTGCGGTGTAAGGTTTCCCAGCACAGCGTGGTTTTGTGTTACAGGCTGGGGAGCTGCCTGTAAGCTCTCCTCTCTCTTCTTTCTCTTTTCCCCTTTATTTCTGTTGGAGACAAAAGGGAGGTTTGGGCTTTTTTTTTTTTCTTTTTTCTTTTTTAAAAGAGAGGGAAAATAAAGGTTCCTTTTCCTTGTCCCACCTCCTGCAGGTTCCGTGATGCCTCTCACCAAAGAGGGACCTGGTGGTGTCTCCAACCTGGAGAAACCCTTTGCTGGGGGACCAGGCTCCTCATAGGCAAGTGTCTGGCTCAGATACAGAGAAATGGATACCAGGAACCTTCCCCACATCAAAGTGCATCCATCAGACCCCCCACTGCTGTTGTGCTGAGGGCAGGGCACTCCATGGCCCATGGAACAAGCCCTGTCCCTTGTGGTGGCACCTCCAAGTGCCACTGAGCTTTTAAGAAATGTCAGGAAGAGCAGAGTGGAGAGGAGGTGCTACCAACCATCTCAACCAACCAGTCGTGTTTTTTTTTTTTTTTATAGGCACCAGATGGTTTTAATAGAGGAAAGCTGAACTTCTTATGACCCTTCCCCACAGACGCTGTTTGTTGTTTTGTAATTGTGGCCAGGACAAAACTGTGTCCCAGAACCTGCCATGGGGGTGAGAGCTTAGTGCCTGGTGCCTTCTTCTCTCGCCCCACTGTGTGCCCTCCCCGCTGCACCATGCCCCTCTCCTTGCCCTGCCTCCAAATTATCTGGGGGAAGCTGCTGGCCATGAAAGACTGGAGGCTTTCCACCCGTCCCCGCATAAAGAGATTAGCAAGAGTACAAATCGGAGAAAACCGAAGCATCTCAAAGCAAAGCACAAGGAAGCAATAAAACGTCAGGCCGTGTTTTCCCTTCTAGTTGATTAAAAATGCTTCTGATAAGCAAGAAAGCTTTCCTGGCTGGACAAGATCTGTATCGTGTCAAATGCACTGAAAGGTTTATTAGGAAGATAAAGTGGTGCAAGCGTTGGGCTGTGCTTGCAGCCCGCCACTGTCGGCACTGAGTTATCCTGCGGGGCTGAAGGCATTTTGCAGTGGTATGGGAGGAAGGAGTGTGATGGGAGAATTGCTCACCCTATGGAGAGGGGGAAATGCAAATGTAGGGAAATAGGGATGTATGGAGAGATGGTGGGAGACATGGGTGTTGGTGTGCTTAAAAGGTGTCAGAAAATTTGTATAGAAATTGGCTGTTGGGTAAAGGTAGAAGAGCAAAATTTATCAAATTAGTGCTAATGAGAGCCTCTGGGTGCATCCAAACCACGATTTCTGAGTGCATAGCTCTCCCGTGACTGATGCCTCCAGGAGCAATGTTCTACCAGGGCTGACCAGTTCTGCAAATTCCCTCTCAACGCGTCCAGCCTTGTTTCTGGCTAGCAGCCTCAAACCTCCAGTAAATATGAAACAAAGATCCATAGGGCTCCTGGGCAGAGAGGCAGCCAGGAACAAACTCTTATCCCTATTCCCTTTGCTTTTGTCTCCAATAAGGTTTGCTTCTTTGGGAGCAAATGGAAAAATATGTCTTTAGATACATGTTGGAAAAGCCCTGTACTTGGCTAGCCCATCTCAGAGACTGGAGGAAACATCTTAGCAGTCCCCAGCTATAGTGGTCATCATTTTCATCACCCATTTGATGGGTGGTAGGTGCCGGGAGAGCCTGCTGGCATGCCTTCTTGTGGCAGGGAGCTTTGCTGCCCATCTCCTGTGCCACTCATTTCATGGTGCCTCTGGGGACAGGAGGCCACTGAGCTGCAGCACGCCAGGGGGAAGAGAGGCTCAGAGGACTTGTCTTGGCTTTTGGAAAGTGTAAAATCAAGTAGGGAAAGGAGATGAGGGCTAGGCTTCCTTCTCTCCATGGGAAAATCAGTGGTGGTGATTGGAGATCTGCTCTCCAGAGCGAGGGGCTCGGCAGGCAGGGACCTGCTCTGCTGTGGCTTCCCCTTTGCTTGAGAACTCGATGCCTGTGTTTTCTGTTTGGAGATCAAATACAGGACAAGAATTAAAAAGCAGGAAGACAAAAGATTAGCTTCCGTGCCGTTGTGTTTGACTTCCCATGGTTTTAATTGCCAAGGGCTGCTCCAGGAGCCAGCTGGCTCCGAAGGGATGCGGATCTCAAGTTAGAGAAGGGCTTTTTTGCTCCCACGATCTGGTAGCAGCTGTATTTTCTTTTGTAGGAGATAGAGCTTTGTGTATATCTTTTTCCTTCAGAGGTGAATTATCTTCAGGTACCTGCTTCCACAATTTCTCTGATTGCTGTTAAAGCTCCTGCTGTCACTGTACTACCTACAGCAGCAAGAGGGTGAAAGCAGCAGGAATGGCAAGTATGGAGTGCAACCTGCACCTTAATTGTAGAGTTTTCCCTCTGTGGAGCAGAAAAGTAGTGTTTATATGAAGGGAAAATGTGACTGGTGGTTCAACTTGCAAGTCCTTGTTGGGGTGAGCGGAAGCAAAAGAGTGGTAATGAACTACTTAATGCCACTCATCCAAACCATACATTTTTTTTTAAGAAATATGTTCCTGGTGAGCTTTGATGGCTTGTAGTGCAGGAGCAGAACCCCAGTGGTTTCCATCCAGACCATGCACTGAGGGATGTGCACGTCCCCCAGTGACAGCAGGATTAGCCCCACTGGTGTGTGGCCTGGGAGCAAGCTGGACAAGCCCAGTTTTACTGCCAGAACTTTGCTTTTACACTAACTCAGAGGGGAAGAAAAGACCAGCTTACCCCCCCCTCCAAAACCAAACAAGCAACCCGCCACCCCCCAACAAACGCATGCATTATTTGGCATGCTGGCTGTATAAACCTTGACATTAGCTACCTGTGAATCATCCAGCAGCACGTTAATTGGTACCCCTCGGTAGATTAGGATTTGGCATCAGGTCTGCATGTAATTACAAGCCACACACAGAAGGACACAGGCAGCTAATGAACTCCTGCCAAACTCCAGCTCTGCTTCTGTGGCTTTTGAAGTTTGCTGGTCTTTCAGTGTTTTGTATAGCGAGCGCTGAAAGGCATCAAATCACTCCTTTGACAGCGTTTAGAAAGAGCTGGTTTGTTGAATGAGCGAGTCCCTCCAAGCTCTGATCTGAGAACTGGAGCATCTATAGGCGCCTTTCTCACCGGAGCAGTAAATAGGCTGGAAATTGAGGACACCCCCTACGAGCTGCTAAGCTCCTGCCTGGGCAGCGGGAGCCAAGGGGGCTCTGGTTGCCACGATGGGCTGCAAGAAAAGAAACTATTTCCATTTAAAAACATCCTTCCAAACAACCATGCCAATGGTAGAGGGGAGAAATGGGCTTTTTCCCAAGCGTCAAAGCGCTTAGAAAAGAGGCTGTACGAAGTGGGTTGCGGCACGTTGCATGGGGCTGAGATTGCAAAGGAGGTGGGAAAAGGGGTTTTGGAGGTTTCTGCAGGTTTTTGTGATGCTGAGCAGAGGCATTGTAGGGTGCCCAGTTCAGAGGGTTGGGGGTGCTTTTCTGTGGCAGTTTGTTTCTGTGGTCAGACCTGAGCCCCTCTCCTCTTTTCAAGATGCTTGTGACAAAGGGAGCTGTTGAAGGAAAACAATTTCCATGAAAACCTGCAGTTTTCAGGCAAACATACCAGGCAGGTTTCATGGCAGTACCATGGTGAAGAGGAATAATGCAACTTGGCACGAAGCCCTTCAAGAAAAAAAAATAAAATAGGGAAACAGTAGGGCCTTTGTCAAAATTAACTGCAATAAAGAAAAAGGGACTGCCATTCCCTTGGGCTTCTTTAACCTTTTTTCCCCAATTTATTCACACGTTCCTTGACAGCGGGGCAGGGCATTGTTACGAGGGGGCTGGAAAGGGAAATGGGGAGTTATCCATTTTTTTGCTCTTAAAGAACACTGTATGCATTGTGTCCCCCGGGTGTGTGTAAATAGGAGCCTGGTCATTGCTTGTGCTGTTCGGATCTGGCCCCAGTTTCTGTCATGCCCTAAGGGAACGGGGCTGTGCAGTGTCACCTGGCCGCAGAGCAGCAGGCACGGGGAGGTAGTTCATCCCATCCTTGCTGGTAGCATGGGGCAGCCACCTCTTGCTCAAGGTAACCGATTGCCACCAAAGTATCCCATTCCCAGCTATTTTTCACCAAAATAACTTAACCCATGCAACTGGGCAGCAAGGTGGCAGCAGGGCCAAGGCAGAAGCCTTCCCATGCAAGGTCTGCCCTCCCTGTAACATGAAGCTCTTGTAGTTAAGTGTATGATTTTATTTATATATATTTTTAATATTACCTGGATACCAGCGCAGTCTCAGCTACATCACACATTGCCGTATATTATGGTAGCACTCTCACAGTGCAACTTCAGCCAAAGTACAGGAGAGGGAGAAATGAGATAATCCTGCATTTTTTAACCCAGTGGGCATAGGCACAGCCTTGTAGGGCCTTATTCCAAGGACCAGTGAGGTTAAACCCCCATCATTTGAAGGGCCCTTGAACCATTTCCACCTGCACTCATGCTTTTTTGACTTTCTTTCAGCGCCGTGCATTATATCCTGGAAACTGTACCAGATCACGACTACCGAGGGGGAAAAGTTTCATTTCCAGTTAATCAAGGGAGTTGTGTAATACCATTTTCTCCTGGGGAACTTCCAGAAAAAAGGAAAAAAATAAGAGGAGGGAGTATTATATAAAGCGAGTATATTAGGAGGAAATAAATTATGAATTAAAAGTGATTAGTGAACTTTTAAGGAAGAGGTCAGAAGTGCATTTTGGACTACAAACTTCTTAAGCTTTCAGTGCTTGTCTTCGGTTACAGAGTTATAACCCCGTGTTATTTGTGCAGGTGGCTGCTGCTGCAAATCCGAAGCAGGATTTTGCATTTACAATAGGTACATTGACAGAACAGGGTCACAAAGCTACTCGCAGCCTCCTCCTGCAAAGGAGCAGTTGCTCCCAAAAACGTGCTCAATTATGGCTGCAGCGCTTGGCCAGGATGCTCCGGGCAAGCAGGGAGGAAGCTCGGGAAGTTTAGCAGATGAATTTTGTTTTGTTTTTGTTTTAAGGGGCCTGATGTGGACCAGGTGAGCTGGCTGTATTCCTGCATTTGCTCCTTTACTGTTTTAAAAAATAATAGGATTTGGTCAACTGCATCGCTTTGGCTGCGGTTTTATATTTCCACCCTAAGCTTTTGCTAAGGTTTGTCATGGTTGTGCAATGAAAAGTAGCTTATACCTGGCAGTGTTTGGAGTAGTGAGCTGAGGTAAGGAGTTGCTGCTCATTATTTTTATATATTAACATGAGACCTACGGCCTGCAGAATTTTAATTTTGAGTAAGGGCTGGCAGAGTTGAGAAGACCCCTTGTTATAAGAGTAAATCTGAGGGTTCCCATGGGCAGTGCGTGCCAGTGGGGCCAGCGTGAGCCCTTCCTCGAAGGCAGACCCAGGGAAGCCGTGGCGAGGCAGAGCTCCTTCCAAACCCCACTGACTGGCAGAGGAAACTGGGCTCGCTTCATTTCTAATTGAAAATATAATGGTCGCCACAGCATGTTTTTCATACGGTCTGTTTGCTCTGGGTATTGCAGTTTGAGGATGTGTTTTTAATTTTTTCCCCTCTCTATTTGAGCTGGGTCATCCTAGGTCAGACTTGGCCTATCTGTAAGGCCTTCTACAGTGCTTGAACGTATAGAGGTGCTTCAAAAGATCCTGATGCCTTGGGTTTTTATGGCATATTGCATTTTTATTTGTTTTTCTCGACAATGTGAGCTGATGGCATTGTTTCCATCATGTTTGATTGGTGCCGTCTCTGGGTTCCTATTTATAATGTCTTTTATAATCATCCTCTCCAACTTTTGCGGGTTGGCCAGTCTGGCTTAGATCTGTTCTACCCCACAAATGCAGAATTTTATATGCATCTAGATATTGTGACTTGGATAAGCTTTTGTTCTTATTAATGCATTTTTTAGGTATTAAAATTATATGCACACTTTAATATAAAGCTCTTTTAATATATCAGCTAACGCCAAACTCCCAGGAGGAACAGCTTAACATACTTCTTAGAATTCCTTTCTCTCCTTTTTTTCCTTTGTATGTGGTATTTACTTCTGGAAATAGGTAACAGGTACTCTCTAAAAGAGCAGAATTTCTCCCAGCAAAAGCAATGGCAGCGCTCCTATTCATCTGGAGCCTTTGGAGAGCGAGTGCATGGGTCTGGCACGGCGAGCTCCGGCCACATAAGGAAGCGTTTCCTGTCAGGGTTTCGAATCCAGAGGAATTTGCAGTGCGTGAGAATAATTCCACATTTGGTTCAAAGTATCTGTGACCAAGAGCTTTTCTCTTAATGTTCTCCAGAATGGTTGGGTCAATGAGTGTACTCCAGATAGTACATACTGCAAAAGATGGGTTGTGCTGCTGAGTGATGGTTTTGGTCTCAAGGTAGAGATACCTGTCAGTCATCCAGTGGTGTTCCTGCCACTGTCACCACTTCCTTTTAGAGGCACTTCTCAAATACCTGTGTGGCTTGGGGTCACAAATATTATAGGGTTGTCCATACAGAAGATGAGTGTTCTTTGCTTTCTTCATTTGCCATTGCTCTCACAGGCATGAGAAGGCATTTTGCCCAGCATTCCTGAATAACCAGTTCTTACTAAACAGGTGTTGTGGGGAACACAATATAAAGTCTAGAAAATATCATCATCTAGGTGAAAATGAACAATGAACCTGTGTCTGCCCATCAGGAAGCAGACCTGGTAGACCTAAAAATGGTGAGGTTTACATTAAAGTCCCTATGAATTGGCTGAAATACAACTAATAATTATAAAGTGGATGGAAGCATCACTCTCTTGATAGCTAGGAAGAGCACCAGACAGATTGATGTAGGCATCAGCAAAGGTTAGTGTGAGCTACTTGGCAGAACCTACAGCAGGTAGAAAATGAACTAGGGTCTTGGTTTTAGTGGAAATCAGCCCCTTATGTGTTGGGACTCTTCCAAACAGGTCAAATCAGTGAAATGCAATGCATGCTGCTCCTTGTTTATAGGTTCTTCAGTATTCTAAAGCAGGTCTACAGTAAAGTCTAGGGTTTGTTTGTGTGTTTAGGGAATCTTCTATCCCCATGCGTTTCTGCGTAGCAGAGAGTAGTAGAACTGTAATAGAGTTGAATGGGAATCTGTTTTGAAAACGAAGACATTAGATGTGTTTCCAAAATATGGGCAGATGCCCAGAGCGGTCTTCTGGACTGCTGGAACCATGGTGAAGAACAATTACAACTGAGCAGCTAATAAAGTATGAGGCTGAAGGTATTGCGTATTTCTGATATTAGCCTCTGGTGAAGATACGAGCATTAAGTATCCAGATTCAGTCAAAAAAAACATTGAGGAGGCACTCTCACTGATGCTTTCAAGAATTTTGAAGATCCCAACATAATGTGGCAGGATCCTTCTTTTAGCTGTCATTTGACTATGGATCAGGTCACTGAGATGCAGTTTTTGTTAACGAACCTCCTGCCCTTCGTTCCTCCATCCATTTTGTTGGTGCTGGTGCAGAGTCAGGCCCTATAGCAATTGTCAGCATATGCCCTGATATGTTGAAAATGTGCAAATTGTTTTATTCTTTGCGTTGTAAATTTTTATCGGTGTGTACCTATATTTATATCTATATAATGTCAACTGTCTTCAGGAGTCATTCACTCTTGCAGCAGCTGTCAAGGCTTGATGTGTTTATTTCTCATCTGAAGTGCTGCCATTCTCCTCCAAAAGCTGGGGAAGCCAACTTTTAAAGCCCTAGTAAAAGCCCACCGTAGCCAAATACAGTTTTATGCATTATAAAATATGTACAAATATTGTAAACCAAATAAGGTTTATATGTACCCAAGATCAGCCACTAAATAGTTCAAATAGAAAGCCTGTCTCTTGATGGAACCCAAATATTTACACAATGTATCTTGAATGAGGAATTAGATGCCCCACTCAGCCCTGCCAAATTATTTAATGATCTTTTTAACTTATTAAGGTAGACCTGTAATCTACTGAAACCTTAAAAACATGCCCACAGCCTGGACACTGGCAGCCAAACCCATCACAGTGTGCTTGCTAGAAATTACCATTGCTTTGTTGAGATAGCCAGCAACATCCCACTGACCTGTTGTCTTTAAAGAAGATTTTTATTTTTTTATTTTTTTGGGGAAAAAAAAAATAATAAAAAAAAACACAAACCTCCATCAAAACCAAACAAAAAAAAAAATAGACTGAGAGGGTGTTTAATTTAGTGCAAAGGTGAAGCTTGGGCTGGGAAGATGAGAGCTACATGGGTGGGTCACAGCCCAAATGGCTCTTCCCCTCCTGCTCCCTCTGCAACTTTTCCAATGGGTGGCCAAGGAAAGCTTATTCCTTTATTTTTTTTTCTCGTTAAAGCCGCACAAGTGCTAACTTTTCAAAGGCTCCAAGATTCAAAGTGCTGTACCCAACACTGAGTCCTTTCTTCTGCCTTTGATTTTCTGCACATTTCAAGCTGGTCGGAGAGTACATTGGGGTTTTGCAAGGGATTTTGTTTGGGCTTGGTGGTGAGGTTTTAGATTTCCCCTGCACTCTGCTAGCCTTCCCAGGATTATTGCCTATTAAATGCCTTTTGATAAAGGTGCTGATCAAGGAAAGGAAAAAATACATATATATCTATATATATATTTCTTGGTGCTAGATTTTCCAAACTTGATTGGCTTTATTAAATGGAAAGATAAATAAATTGAAAGCCTCCAATATTAGCGTGGGACACCAGCGGTTTGGGGTCACAAAGTCAGTTGGACTTCCTCCCAGCAAAAGCAACATCATTTTTCAACGTCCAGCCCCACGGCATCCTGCGGTGCCTCGCACAATTCGTTAGTGTCCACACCTGCTCTCTGCTGCCCTCCACGCGGACCCATGGCAAACCCCTGTGGGTTTGGATGGGGCAGGATCAGCCCCCAGGAGATTTCTGTTATGCTCATGGTTTGGAGCCCTGTTTGATCTCCTGCAGCGTAGTTAGATAAAAGCATGTGGTTGGGATTTCCTTGTTTTGTTATTAAAGCAGAAATTCCCCTCTATGTATGGGGGGGAAGAAAAAACCTTCCTTTACCTTACGAAGGATGTTACAATTCAGAAGGGCAATCTCTGCTCTATTTACCTTTTTTGCTTTGGAATAAGCAAATCCCTCTGTTGCACTCTGCCTTGGCTTTCTCTGTCTGTGTAATGGGGATAATAATCCCATCTCTGGCTACGTGGTCCCATATGAATATGCCAGGGTGGCCTCGATGCATTACAGGATGGCCCATTGGCTGCTGCGTAATATCTCAGCATGGCGCTGTCAGTCATCAGGAGGATGCGAGGCCCTTCTGCAGTGCTATTAGAGGTTTTGCAAGTGATCTGAGAACACAGGTGCCTTATAGCAACAGGCAGAATGGCCAAATGGGACCATTTTTGGAGAAGGTGGACCATCCCAAAGTCAGTGTATTTTTTTTTTTATTTTTTTTTTTTGCGTGCCTTGTAGGGCTGCTGGTCACTTCAGTGCAAATTGCCATTTGTTACCATGTTCTATGATCTACCTCATCTATTCTCAGTAGATCTGTGCCATGGCTGAGGATGGGAAGTGGTAGAAGTTGGGAAGTCAGCACTGTTGCAGGCAGTTCAGCTGTTGAATTTGTAGATGCAGATCTCTGCAGGCAGGGATGCATAACCTGAATTTTTTATCATTTTTTTTTTTTTTTTTTTAACAACATAGTTTTTTAAAATGAGTTACACTGGGACATAAGAAGTCATGAGGCAAAACTTGATCTCTGTGGTATAACCCTACACTACTTTTCCTTGCCTTTCCAAGGGCACATGGGCTATATCTCCACTTCTGGCTACCTTTGCCTCCTAGTGTGAAGAAAGTCTCTGTGGCCTTTTTTCTAAAGGATCTCAAAGGCATCTTGCTCCGCTTTTAATTTTCTGTGTTCTTCCAGACTTCCCTCTGTAGTGTTTTCTGCAAAACCCATTCTCTGGATGCCTTTTGGCACTGCTTCAGGCCTCTCCGTGCTGGAACCCCTTTGCCAAAAAAATGTGGGTGGTGACCTAGTCCAGTAGACAACCCATGCTCCAAGAAATAATCTCTTGGAAGAAGAGCCATCTTTCGCACAATTTACCATTCAGCACAGGCTTGGGGCTGGGGTCTTCTGTTGCTTGGGTAATTATGGCTGCAAAAGCAGCCTCTTACCCAGCCCTCAAAATCAAGGGCATGTTATGTCTTCTAAGCAATATCCGTTCAGCTATGGAGTGTGTTTATGTTTCTCATGTAAAAAAAAAGGGGAGGGAAAAAAAAAAAGGGAATCTGAGGTTACTGTTTTGCTGGAAAAATGTCAAGACTCGATTGGCAATATCCCACTAAACCACAAGTTTGTAGGAGAGAAAACAAAACCATTGGATTTTCTGAACTATGCTTATGCGCGCTTAAAGAAAATGTATACCATATAGGTCAGTTATGCTCTTATTATAGCTGTGGCAAGCGTACATATAATTGAAATGCGGAAATACTACCCCATGCTGTTCAGTGAATGAAGGGAAAACAAATCTTTATTATTCCTGGGTTCACATAATGTATAGGAACACTATTGTCTTTTTTATTTTATTTTATTTTAAGCCAGTTTTAGCTTTCAGATGTATTTTATTGTCTGTGGGAACATGTGTTTTACAGACCTGTCATGTGAAAGCTATTAACAAGAGGAACTGGAGAAATAACAATAAGCCACGTAACCGTGGCATGTCTACTCCCCGAGTTCAACTGTTACGCTGCCGCTTCAAGTGCATGTGAAATTGGATCACACTGAGCGCCGTTAGCTCTTCTACTGCAATTTTTCATTGGGAAACTAAGGATTTTTTAAGTGGCCTATTAATATCATATTGCTGGCATCAGAGGCACGTTTCAGGGCCAAGCTGGCTATGCCTCAGAACGGTTAAATAGTGGAATGAAGATCAACTGGATTCACACGAGATGTCTGATCGTATTTACCAAATCGGAGCTGGGCAGGCAGGTCCGAAACCTTTGTTCATCATTTCACACGTGTTGGAAACTGCCCTGTCCTGCCAAGCACTGCAGGGCCAAATGCTCACCACTAACCCCTTTCCAGAGCTTTTGGAGGTGATCTGAAAGGAGTCCTGAGCGGTGGCCCTGGCTACTTCCAAAAGGCGTCAGGTCTGAGTGGTTTTGTCCCTGCTCACTTGGAGCAGGGAGCGGATGACTGGCACAGTCCTTTTTTTTTTTTTTTTTTTTTTTTTTAACAGGCTAACAAAAAACCCCTAATAATCCTGGATTAGGTAAACCTGTTAACACAGAGCAAAGGGAGCCAAAATGGATTGCGCAAATGAAGGACAAAAGTTGTTCCCGTGGAGATGAGGAACGTTATTGTGGTTACGTGTTAACTCCTCGCGCAGTACCTTTGCAAATCACGCTCAGTGGACTGTGATCCAAATTTATAAAAAAGAAATCTTTTTTTCCTTGCTGGTTAGAAAGAAAAATCCCTCTGATTTCTTGGACTTCTAGCTGTGCTAACAAACCAATGGAGGCTTAAGCAAGTTGGTGGTTGACAAACATTCTAAGGTGCTTTCTACAAGGTCTGGGCATGAGACTTGCTATTTTGGCCCAAAGCTTGAGCCACTCCGTGTTGTCACCTAAATGGCATCCCCTGTGCTTTCTATCAGCCACGGCTCGTGGTTTTTCTGCTTTGCTTGGCCCCATCCTTTACGTACTCTTGCCGTACCACGTCAGGTGCTTTGCCTTGTTTGTTTTCCCCTTGCTGGGTTGTGCTCTGTGAGTGGGAGGAGGGTTTCCTGCACGTTGTGGTCTGTGATGTGCTCTGAACGTGTTTCAGGGAATTTGGGCCTTGCTTTGATGGGGATGTACTGCTTAATGGCAAAGATGAATGGGGAGACTGGGGCACAAGGAATGTGCATGCCCTGTGCAAGTTAACATTGTGGCTGGGACATACCTTTGAGGTAATGCTGTGTTTCTCCAAAATACTAAGGAGAATATGGAGTTTCACACGTGCAGCAATCTTGAGGTGTCCCTTCATGTGTCCTAATCTGTGGCTGCCTGGTTTTTGAGCCCAGTGCCTGGTGCAGAGCTCCAGCTGGGCTGGTTGGATGTATCTGACCTGTGCAGATCCTTCACAAATGGCATTTTCTTGCAATTTTCACATGGCCTTAATGTGATTCAAGGGGAATGGGCTCTGATGGGCTTTCAGCAGCTCCTGGAGCTGGGTGTGAGCTCAGCTCACCCTTGTGCAGATGGGTGGAGGATGGATGCCCTGTGGCTGCCCAAAGCACATAGACTTACAGCATGGGAGGGCACCAGCATGCCCATACCCTGTAAATAGGGGGAAGCTGAGGAAGGCTTCAGAGGCATAAAAGAAACACGGATTAAGTTTAGCTGGGCCAGTCAGGTAGGAAATGCAGGGCTGATACCCAATCCCTCAGTGTTTGTTTGCACAGCTCATCCTGTCTGGTGGCAGGGCGCTGCCGCAGAGCATCAGCCCTCCATGGAGAAAAGTGCCAGCTTCATTTTCATGGCTTTTTGCCGAGGGATTGCTTTTGGGGTCCATTCCTGTAAGTTAATATTTGCAGTGCATGAGGCTTAACTGAAACCAGGCATAGCAGACATCTGATAACCATAACAGGAGAGATGCTTTTTCCCCACAAGAGCAACTTGGAAAAACAAAACTCAAAGCTATCCCCTCTGGAAAGATAGCAATATGAAAAGAGAAACATCAGGAATGGCACTGGGTGATTTGCAAGGGTTTTTCTACTTCTCTCTCTCTATATATATATATTTATATATGTATTGATGTATAATTTTTAGCAGTGGTTTGTTTGTATTTGCCTTGTATCACTGATGGGTTTGGTTATCGTCTCCCCTTCTTTCTAGCTGGGTTGCCCTTCCTCATCATTGAAACGAGCACAATCCAGCCCTACCAGCGGGGCTTCTACTGCGACGATGACAGCATCAGGTACCCGCTGAAGTCAATGGAGACAATCAATGACGCAGTGCTTTGTGCTGCGGGCATCCTCATTGCCATTCTTGCTGTAAGTACCATCTTTGAAGCCTCCTCTCCTGCTCTTTGGGCATCCATGACAGCTTTTTGTAACCTCTGTAGCCAGTCCGTGCTATGTACTGAGGCGCACGGCTCCTCAGTGGCTATCTGACTTCTTGACTTCTGTGTAAGTTCAGTGAACATTTGCAAATGAGAGCTTGTAATGGGAGGAATGAGATTACTGTTGAAGCTCATAAACAGGCCCAAAGCTGTTTGGGCAAGTCGGGGAGCTCTGCAAGAGCTTTTTCACCCTGTGGTAGGAGTTCAGAGCAGAAGCAAAGAGTTGAGTGTCAGTGAGGACTTGGCATGGTTTGTCCCTATTCAAATAACTCTAGGTATTTGCCTATTTTATAAGGTTGAAAATAATAATAATAATAAAAAGATGCACCTCTTCAGCTAACCAGTACCTGGAAAAGTTTCACAGGTTAGTATTAGATTTTTAAGAGATTGTATAATACAGGCATATTAAAAAGACAATTAAAATCTTCCACGGGGAGCATATTCCCAGAGCCATCACTGTAGAAAATAGTTGATACACCACCTTCCTAATGTCTTCATTTCTTTTCCTGCCAGGTTTCCTAGAGCTATGCTAGGAGATGATTGTACAGTGAGAGCTTTATATTTCAGCCAAGAAGCTGAACTCAGCCCATGGAGCTGAGCCTCCTTCCACCAGCACGTGTCTCATGCTTGGGCAGGAGCTGTCTCCTGGCTGGTAGTCAAACATTTGCATCTGCAGATGAAATTCCCAATGAGTTATTTAATGAAAAGTACCTGCATTTTCCTTGCTCACCTGCTGGCAGCCCAGCTCAGGTGCTTTCTCAAAGATGCTGCCTTCCTCTTGCTCTGTGCTGGAGATGGGGAGGTCAGGAGCACTTGTTCCCCTCTTGACTTTCATCCTCCCTTGTGGGAGCAATGTCATGGCCGGTAGATATTTTAGTGTGGCATGGTGCCTGCTCCAGTAACGCCTTGTCCCCAGCCTTGCTGCTTTGAGTGGTGAATAGAACAGAATAGCTCAGTTGGAAGAGACCTTTAAAGATCTTGGAGTCCAATGAATGTTCCCCAGAATAGCACCCAGGGACAACACAGGGAGGCTCATGAGGTGCCAATGTTCCCTCTCACCGTGGCCAGCAGAAGCCATCCTGTTCCTTTCGTTCTGCTGCCAACAGGTAGCAGAGTTTGCTTGCAGGCAGCAGAGATGTGCGTTGCATCTGCCAGCTTGTGCCCATCTCTCCATCATTCCCTGACCACATGCATTCACTTAGCAGAATAGGTCCCAAAAATGCCTCCTCCTTATTCCCTCCCTACTCAAAGCAACCCCCAAAAGGTGACAACCCCCTAATTCCGTAAGTGCAGCAGAATTTTACCCTGCAGGTGAATTACCCCCGAGTGTGGAAAAGCCATAAAAACAAAATGAGAAAGCCCCTCATTTTCACATTACTGCCTGAGCTATCGTCATGCTGGCTGCATGCGGAGTGTGCTTCGGATCAGTAATGAGGCGGTGGCAAATAGAGGAGTTGGAACAGAAACTGGAAACATAATCAGCTGCCTATGTGATCCATCAGCTTTCTACCACGAAATGGCAGGTCAATTAAAAGAAAAAGAAAATCACCAAAGAATTAGATGTTTCTGCGCTGGTTTCTCTGTGCCCACAACAAATGTAACTTAATAAGGTAAATTCACAAGCTCTGTTATTTGCTGGTGAGTGATACAAATGGCTAACGAGGAATTGAAGAAACAGATTTCTGTGCTGTGGCAGCATGCGTGGAAAATTCAAGTCAGTCTGACCTCTTTTTCAAATGTAACCCAGATACCAGAATTATTGTAGCATAATAGGAATTCCTTCCAAATCCACAAAGCACTGACTCCATTCCTTTTTGCTCAAAACGTTTGCCTTCGAAAGGCAGGACAGCGGTTAGGAGGGCTGCCGGGGGGTGGCATTTTGGGTGGTGAGGCCAAAATCTTACACTCTTGCCTTATGTGGCATGATGGGCAGCCTAGCCCTGGGCAAAAGGTCCAGGTCATGCTTTTAAATGGCTTGAGGACACTCAGAGGTCCAGTTAAGTAAACACAGAGCCAGAGACCTTTGCTTCCATCAGGCCATGAGGAGATATGCGTTTGTTTTTCATACCTACATATTTACTGAT
The DNA here is from genome assembly GCF_011077185.1 of Oxyura jamaicensis. NCBI lineage: Eukaryota > Metazoa > Chordata > Aves > Anseriformes > Anatidae > Oxyura > Oxyura jamaicensis. The sequence goes on along the minus strand of NC_048900.1, from coordinate 27,290,068 downwards.
GAAAGGCAAATTCCCACTCAGATGACCCTGAAGATGTGGGTTGTGTGCTCCCATATCTCTCCTGACTGCTGTTCCTGCTAGAAAATGGTCAGTTTGATCTTCCTGGGTGAAAGAAGCACGCTGATGTTCTCTGGGATGGAAAATGCCCTCTTCTTCCTCCTGAGCTACCACTGCTGTGTGGTCCCAGCCCTGACACCTGATGGGCCGTAAACACCTATGGAAAATACCTAAGAAGACGGATTTCCTGGGCGATCTGAGTTCCACAGCCAGATTAGCTGATTGTTTTGCAGTTGGACGTGATAGGCTTTGATGCAATTAGGCACAGAGAACGATGCTCCAAAGACTTAAAGGTTTGAAAGACTTTAAGTAATTGCAGTCTAATTGAATTGCTGCTGATACCTTATAACAGTGAAATGGGCACGAGAACTGAAAATGTGCTGTAGGCAGGCACAGACAGAAAAGCTTCATATTGGCTTTGTCATAAAGGCCAACTTTCTTGAACATGTGTGACGGTCACGGCACTCATCCCATGTGGATGGCTTGCCAGGGACACGAAGCAGGAGCAGAGCTGAACGGATAGCTTTGACTTGCTTGTTTTCAAGATGTCTTTTTAGTTCCTGCACATCTGTGCTGCGTTAATTTTCCACTATCCTGCTTTATCTGGGACGGCACTGCCAAAAAAACAAGTTTACCCAGTTTTAGCTTCTCATTAAGCTTGAGCCATGACTTTAACTGAGCGTGGAGGGCTCACGGCTGCCCAGCCGCGTGTTAGCGAGGGAATGAAGTCTCCAATTTACAATCTGCTACATGTGTGCAATTACCGAGACCACCAACGGTGAGAAAAAAAATATTAATCCCTAGACTTTTGTTGGTCCCTGCTTAAAATGTTGGTCACATGCCTTTCCCAGGCCAGGAGCCTCAGCTTTACGTGGCTCTGTTTGTGCATTGGGAGCAATGGCACATCGGCTGGTATCAGATGTTGCCCTTAATTCAGCTCATCTCCCCTTTGCAAGAGCTGCGAGTTCTGAGCCTTGCGGCTCTCCTTCTTGCAAATTTAGGCATTTAGGAGGCTGCAGGCAGCGGCTGTGCCCTTGTGCACTTCAGTTGCATGGCACAAACCTCTGCATGCTGGGTGTGTGGTGAAGGCAGAAACAATGTGCTTGCAGGTTTTTGTCACCAGCATGGGAGTGAGCCCAGGGAGATGCAGATGGATGGGAGTGAGTCTCCAAACAGCCCCAAGGACCATCCGCATCCATCATCTGCATCCACTCCGGATGCCCCAGTGTTGCCTCCTGGCAGAGGAGCAGGAGATGCTCTGACATTCTTCTGTGGCTCTCATGCAAAGAGATTTCCTGGCTCCCAGCTCGGGCTTGAAGGTAGTCCAGAATGGGGATAAAGATTGTGCAAACGATGGTTTGGAGTCTGTGAGGATTAAATGGAGCTGGTTAGCTGCAGCTCCCCAGGCAGCTCTTGGGCACGACCAGGCTTCCAAGAGTAAATATTAGATTTGACGTGTAAACCCCAGATGACAGTGCAGCTGCCCGATGTATTACTGTGTACAGCTGCTGAAAGATCTGGCTTTCTCTTTGTTTTCTCATTATTGTACTTGTATCTCTCCTTGATAAACCCTGCTTAGCTGCGATTTCAGACGCCTTAGGTCAACCTTTGTTTTCCAAGCCGTGGTATGAGTGAGTTCAAACAGTGATACAGCTTCATCTCTTCTTGGCCTAATTGCCATACTTTTCTAGTTTATTAGTTTCCAAACGTTGTGCCAAGCTTTTAAAAAGGTAGGCAGGGGAGCCTTGTCTCCTGAACGCTGCTGGCAGGCTGCCACGCCGGCAGGAATATTGCTGCCTGCTCCAGAAAGGGATTAACATGAAGGCATTTTTCCTGACGGTTGAATTTACGTATTGCCGTCCTTGTGAGCAGAGAGGGGCAGAGACGAGGGGGCAGCCAAAACAAAACAAAAAAACCTTGCCTTGCTTTATTGGTCAGGTATAAAAGCATTTAAAGTAATGAATGAAATCCTGAAGTTGTAAATCTGGAGCTCAAAAGCTAGGTGTGTAACGTGACAGAGAACAACTTAAGCCTTTGCCTCTTTGGGAGAGGTGAGACATTTGGACTTGGTTTCACAGCCTGATTTTCATTAAGCTGCCTTTTAAAAGTCGGCATTATGAGAAACCAGTCCGGCTCTGTGGCAGTGATTTGTGGCAATATTGGCAAAGCCTTCGGTGGCACCACAAATGCATCTTTTGCTGCCATGCAGCTTGGGGATCCCTTGAGGTTCCCAGCAATACCTGGTGTGTATGGTGGCTCTGCATGGTTGGAATGGGGTCTGGTGGTGGCAGATTTGGGGCCAGAATCTGGAAAGCTCGGCATTTTGAGTCATACCCTGTTGTGTTCATGGGTTTCAAAGAGGAAGAGAGGCAGGTTGGGAAGTTGTTCATTTTCTTCCTCTCCAAAGTCACTTTGATGTGGGAGTAGATGACCTGGCTTCTCCTTCCCAAACAATCCCAGATTATGTATCTATTTTTAGGTTGAATTTTTACTTCTATGGCACTGGTATAGATCTGTGGCACTATTTCAGTTTTCTGAAGACACGCAAAGATGCTAAACCAAAATCCAGTTTTTTCTTGGAACTTTTCCATACAATTCTGAGGAGTGCAATCTCTTCTTGAGAGGCAGTGAAAAGCAAAAGATGAGGAGGATCAGGAGGCAGCAGGCTCTGGACTAAGCTTTACTCTCTGTGGCAACAGATTCTTGGTTTGAGATGCTCAGAGCAAGAAGAGCAAATCATTAAGCAGCTTGTTGTAAGAATGAATTTTGTCTCTCCTGGCTTGCAGCCTGGTACATCTTCATCTTGCTGTCTCGGCTGGTTTTGCAAAGCATCCTTCCCTCTCTCTAACCCTGGCCCCTCTGTGTTGCGTGATCCCCACAGATCATCACGGGAGAGCTGTACCGCATCCACTACCTGAAGGAGAAGTCGCACTCCTTTATCCAGAACCCCTATGTGGCAGCGCTCTACAAGCAGGTGGGCTGCTTCGTTTTCGGCTGTGCCATCAGCCAGTCCTTCACAGACATTGCCAAAGTGTCCGTCGGGCGCTTGCGGCCGCATTTCCTGGAGGTTTGCGACCTGGATTTCTCCACCATCAGCTGCGGGAAGGGGGTTTACATTCAGAACTACACCTGCAGGGGAAGTGACAGCAAGGTCCAGGAAGCCAGGTGAGAGCCCTCATGTCCCTGTCGGGGGGAAAGAGTCCAAAATAATGGGCTGCTGATGCCAGAACGGTGTCTCACACCAAATATTTCTCAGGGTTTCTCCGCCAGCAGTAGATGATCTCGCTGCTGCTGTCTCTGGGAAGGCTGCAGCAATGGGTGGTTTCCCTGGGGAGTCGTGGGGTTCGCCTGAATAGTATTCTTCTTCCTTTCTCTGTACTCCTACACTATTGTTCCGTGAGAGGTTGCTCAATGTGGGAATTCACCATAAGAGCCGAGTTAATGTCAGCTGTCCATCCCGCTGTGCGGGGAGGGCTTCTCCTCCAGGCTGAGGGGCTGCTGGCACCTCCCTTTCACGCTCCTCGTCAAACTCATCCCATGCCCAGTTTTGACGTTTTTAGGGGGAACCTAAATGAGGGGCGCCTAAATGCTGTAATTAAGCAACCGGAGAAGTGTGCTTGCTTTTCATTTCTTCACGGTTTCCTGGTTATTTGAGGCGAGACGATGAGTTATCGTGCTGTCCTGGAAATAGCTGCACTGTCCCACGAATAGACCAGGAAGGGACGAACAATGCGCACATCCTGCCCGTCCGTTCGTTTTCGGCCTCGGGAGCGAGCAGGGCGGATAACAGGGCTTTTGTAGCCCGAAAGGTGGGGGGTTGTGGTTCCCTCTGCTTTGGGACCATCTCGCTAGCTATGGGCAAGTTACCCTGTTATGTGTAATGTTGTGACATCGTGTGAGAAGATAGTGGCTGGTTCTTAGCACCTGCTTTGTTTTGCAGGAAATCCTTCTTCTCTGGGCACGCGTCCTTCTCCCTCTACACCATGCTGTATTTGGTGGTAAGTGACCTCAGCCTTATTGGAGATGGAGCTGATGCAACCCCTGATCCCCACCCCGAGGCATTCACCCCCGTTTGGTAGCAATAGTAGTGTGATGAGGACTAGAGATGAGGGCTTTGGTTGAAATCAAGAGCCTGAACACAGCGATGGTTGAAAGATGTCACTTTTGGACCCTGCGGTGTTATTTGGGCTGGAAACTCCCGAGTTATAGCTGAGCTGTGCAGCTTTTGGATGTAGCCAAGGCTGCAATTAAATCCGAGCCCTACTACCCCAGCGGATGACTTGTGCATTTTTGCTCACCCCAAGCTGCGGTTTCCACCAGGGAGAATTTTGAGTGTGCCATAATATTGCATTGGCAGTGTAGTTTTGGGAGGGGGGGGGAAGCACCGTGGCAGCTCCATCAGGGGTGTGGGCTGGTTCCCGGGCCGTGTTTCAGGGCTGGTGGAGCAGGTGAAGCTGTCTGCCCGACCGGATCTGTCGCAGAGGGCTGGGGCTCGTTTTCCTTTGTCGGTGACAAATGGCTCTGCCCTTCCTGCGCGGAGCCTGTGCCAAGGTGCTTCCTGCCAGGGCTGCCGCAGGCACACTCCCCGCGCCCCCAAAAGGGTCCCGCACTGAGTTATTTTGGGGGGAAGGGATTTGGATAGTGATTTGTGCTTTTTTTTAAAAAAAAAAAAAAAAAGGAGAAAAAAAGGTTTCAGCTTCCTAGCTTCCTTTCAAGGTCCGCGTTCCCCTCCCCCCCCCCCCCCCACATCTCCTGTAAGCTCAGACTGGCAAGCAAAGAACCAGCCTTGTGCTTGTAAAAACATTAAACATGAACTCTTATTTATCTATTAGCAGTGCTTCCCCCGTCCCTTTACTTTCCCCTCTGAAAAGATAAATTACTGCTGCTCCCTCCTGGCTTTTAATCCCTGGATTTACCCTCCGTGGGCTGGGAGCTGTTCCTGTAATTTAATTACTAAGCTTTCCAGGCTGTATGGGGGGAGTGTATTAAATTCTTTCCTCATTCCTCGTTTTTTTTAATCTCTTCTTGAAATATTTTGGGAAACAGTTTGTCCATCTCCTTTTCCCAGCCCCGTTACAATAATGAGGTTGAAGTGCTGCCAGGTGCTGGGCTGGGGGAGAAGCATCCTGCACCCCCTGCGTTGCCCTTACCAGAAGCCAGCGTGGGGAGGACGAGGCAGGAAACAAAAGAGAAACCAGCTCCCTGCCACAGCGTGTGTTTTTTTTATTTTCCCACTGACAAAAATCACTGCTTGCACAAAAATGACCCTTCTGTGCCCCAGCCCAGACACCCGAAGCGTGGTGGTTGGCAGCATCCCCCCAGTGCCGGAGCCGCCTCGTGATGCTTTGCAGGAGGCTCGGCCCTCCTGCCCTGCCTTTGCAAAACTTTCCGAGCTGAGTTTGGAAATTGTCACTCTCACTGCCTCGGGAGGGGCATTTATTTATTTCTGAGTGTTCTGCAGGCAGGCAGATAAGTTGGCCCCTTTTGAGCCTGGCATTTGGAAGCAGCAAGGACTGCCAGTCCTCACTAAGTCGGTCGTGTTTCTTCCTCAAATACTCGGCAAGGTTACGGGTATGGTTTTTTAGGAGATGCAGCTCCCAGGCCTTTTTGGAAGCCCAGCAGGACCTCTCACCCTTTGCATAGCATCGTAGCTGGTGGTATCCTTCAGGGTAGGGGACAAACCTGGGCTTCCCAGGCAGCGCCTGGGGGAGAGCCCAGCCCCGTCCCATGTTCCCAGCCGCTCACTTTGGCCATAGCTGGCCGACGCTGCCAGGGCTTGACCTGCTTTCCGAAGGGCGCCGTGCAGACCATTCTGCCTAGCCAGGACTTTTTGTCCCTTGTTTTTTTCTGAAAAACCAGCGATTATGGAACAAGTGAGATGTGAAATGGGAATTCAGATGCCTGGAAGGCACTGGTGGCAGGGGGTGTGCTGGAGACCCCAAAACTGTAACGTGCGTCGTTCCCTGAGGACACGTGGACAAACCATGGCTCACTTTCTAGTGCTGCTTTGCAACAGTGCCTGCACTAGTACAAAGTACCCTAATTTTCTTTTAGCTTTGCAAGAGGCTTAGGAAGTGTTCCTGTGTAACTCTGGGGACCATGACTTTGGAGCAGAAAGTCAGCTCTGGTCTCTTCACTATCCTTCCCTCTCCCCGTACGGGAGCGCTGGAGCTGTCAGCACCCAGCAGTTTCTGCTCCTCTCCCCACCTGCTCCACTTACTCCTCTCCACGGAGCAGTTTTGCCCCTTAAGAATGATCTTAAATTTTACCTAGTCCCATGGCCGAGATAAGGTTGGTAGCAGGCTCCCTCTGACCAGCTGTTCAGTTGTGCTGTGCCTTAAAAAGTCGGGAAAAATCCCACCCAGGGTTCAGCCATAAAGTAAAAGGAGAAAAAGGTGACTTGAAACTGGACAGCATTTCGTGGTGCATATCGGGGTGAGGAAATGAGCCCTTCAGCTTGTCTCACAGCTCCCTGCTCTCTGTCACTCTGGCTCCCTGGCCACCACCAGAGCCTGAAGGAGAAATCTCATCACAGACAGGGGCTTTGCAGCTCAGGCAGAAGATCTGTCATATTTGAGAGGAATAATAATAATGATGATGAGGATAATAATAGAGGTTATGTTTGCCCGGGGGGGGGGGTTCTTAAGTACAAACCAAACCCTACTTTCTTGCCAAGCTTAGTGAATGAGTGGGTTTTTGGAAGACTAGCTAGGGATGGTGAAGCTGCAGCATGGCAGCAGGTTGTTGCTGGTGCTGTGGGAACTAGGAGCTGGTGAGGAACCTCTGCAAACCGGAGGCACTGGTGGTGGCAGAGACGCTTCGGGGGCATTTGTGGGGCTGAGCGAGAGCTGCAGAGGTTCAGCTGGTCAGCCGTGTCCTAAGTGCAGCGTCCAAGCTCTGTGTTGAACAATACTTCATTTTTCAGGAACAAGTCACTTCCTGGCATGCCCTGGCATTGCTCTTGCAGCCTGTTCTGCATGACGATGCCTTCAAGTCCCGTGTCCCACGCGGTGGAGGTCGTGGGTGCAGAAAGCTTTAGTCGGTCTATTAAAGCCTATTAAAAGGTATTACATCATCCCATGCTTGAAGTCAAGCCACCTTTAAAATGCAGCGTCCACACGTGGGCAGGGGGATATTTTCGATGCAAGTTTGCGGTGTGTGTGCTCATTGGTGATGTTTTGGTGTGTAAAAACCCTGTGCAGAAACAAGTTTATGGTCAGTAATATTTCGTATGCTCTGGTGGGGCCCGTGGCTGGGGTCTGCCTGGGTCTGTCTGGAGACCTCAAGGATGCTGAAAAATGCCTTTGGCTGGGGAAAAGATCTGCAGAATCCATCGTCACTGGAGCGTGTTGGGTCTTCAGAGGGTCCTGCAGGGGCTGGGGGCTGGGCAGCAGCAGGGGGACAGTGGGTGACCAGTGCCCGGCTTCAGCACCGAGCCCTGTGGCCAGCCGGTCTCTGTTGGGCACTATTGGTTTGGGAATGGGTTCCCAACAGGGAACTGTGAGTTGATGCCAAGCCCCAGAGGGCATTGGTGGAAAAGTCCCACAGAAAGGCGTTTGCCACACAGTCAGAGCTCCTGGGATTTCATTATAAGCACTGAGACTTCAGGGCTAAGTTTCTTGCAGCCTCTTTGTCACCAAGAATACCCAATTAACATTAGGCCTTTGTATAAAAAATTAAAAGGGGAAATTGCTCTCGGGCAATCCTCTTTGTCTTAATTTTCCTTGCTTTGTTGCTCCTTGGCCGAGCGAGCCCATAACCCATATTTATAGCAGGCTGAGGAAGGAGGAGGTCTGTAATAGCTCGCGGTGCGAGCCTCATGAGGCTGAGTGAGAGGGAGGCTGAGTGAGGCTCTCATGAGGGGAGCAACAGGGCTTTCTGCTCCCATCAGGCACCTGAGACCATAGTGCTGACTTTTATTTCAGCCAGAACTTCCCCAAAACCCCAGCCAGCCACTCAGAGGGTGAAGAAAAACTAAGTTAATATCCCTTAGCAATGTTAGCTGATTCTGGAGAAAATGAGAGTAAAACGGGGCAGCTTGGGTGTTTAATGGGTGTTTGGTGGGTGAGGCTGAAGCCTTCAGATCAGAAGGGGTTTCAGTGTGGTCTGCTGTTTGTATGGAAACTTAGAGGTGCTGCTGGTTTTGTGTGGGTGACCGTGGAGCTTTGCACTGGGGTTTCTTGCCGAGGGCAGAGAAGGTTGTGATTCTGAGCCATGATGTGTATGAGGGAAACTCCGCGGTGGTTGTGGACTTGGATTGAGGCTTTGTGGTGACCTAAGCACGTGAACAAAGTGGTTTATACCAGAGGCTGGGGCCGAGGTGCGACCCGCTCTGCCGAGCAGACGGCGATATTCCCAGCAGGGTGGGAGGATGCTGCGCTGCCAGCAGAGGCGGGGAAGAGGCAATCGGCTCATCCCCTTGGTGCTGGGAGGCCTTTGTCCTTCTGCCCTACATGAAGGGTTTGAGGACTTACGGTCCCACACCGTTCTGGGTACTGCTCTAGATGGGGCTGGAGGAGGTAACATCAGGTTAACTCCGAAACAAGACCGGCTGCTTCCCAGAAGGAAAGCTTCGGGTGACTCAGCGCCGTGGTTGGTGGAGCTCAGCCTTGTGGTGGGGGCAGCGTGAAGGGGACGGGATGTCTGGGTGGCAGAAAGCCCTGGGAGGCTGGAGGTGACGTTCTCGGCCCATGTCCCCCTCCAGCTCCTCCCCAGTGAGTTCACTCGGGGGTTGCGTGTGGCCGCGGGTTGTCCCCGCCGACGCTGTGGAAGTCCCCTGGCAGGAGCAGAGCGATGCGATGCCCTCAAAGCCATCTGCTCCGTGGTAATTCGGCCCCTGCCAGAAGCCAGGCAGGGAGCTCCAACCAGTTCCTGCTGTGATCTCACTCCATTCTCTCCATCCGCCCCTTCTCCGGGCTGCTCCTGTTGATGCTGCTCCTGCCTTTAGTTGCCCTTTGCCGGTCCGTGGTGCAGATAACCCAGGCTGTGGTCTTGCTGCACCATCCCCTCCCTGGAAGAGCTTTGTCCAGCCCCACATTCACACCCAAACCCGTCAGTCCTTAGCAGGCATTTGCTCGGTACGTGCTCCCGGCCTGCTTCCAAAGCAGGTTCTCAGATAAGTGTGGGTGTGAGTCGGTGCTTCGGTGGCTTCCAGCACATACAGGATGGTGCTGCTCGGCCTTTCCGCACCTTACACAGGGCCAGAGGGTGTACACGAGCTGCACAGGCCAGGGTTGTGCTGTGGAAGGAGCAAATCGGTATGCGAACAACCCCTTGCGCCATTTGAAGGAAACGGGGTTTGGGTGACCTTGCCATCTGCATCTGTCTGGCAATTCACGATAACTTTTGAACTCCTGGGCTGATTTCAGCGGAGCTCAGTGGGGATGAAGTGCAAGTTGCATGGAAGTAGGGGAACGGGACGTGGCAATGCAAACATGTGCAAGTTTTGCTCCAAGTGGTTTCGGACTTGGCTGTTTCCTGGAGCAGGAGGCATTGGGGCCAGAGGACACGGGGGCAAGAGGCTGGGCAGGGGAAGGGAGGGCAGTTTTGCAAGTGTTTCTTAAGAAAAGGTAATATCTCAGTATAACCTAGCTGATCAAACGCTTTCCCAAAGCACAAATCTCAAACAAGTTAGATGTTTCTTTCCTTGTTTTATAGAATTCCATATTTTTTTTTAAATCTCTTCAGACTCCAAAAAGTGTCTTGTTTATTGTGTTTAAATTCAGTGTTAGTTTTTTATTTTTAATTTTTAACTGAAGATTTTCTTCTTCACCTATAACGTACCTATTTAGTTCAAGCTTGTGGGATATAAGGATTTGAGGGGATGTAGGGGCTGGGCAGAAGGGACAAATGTCAGATTACCCAACATCAAATTCTGTTCTTAATGGCTTTGGTGGGACGCAGCCTGGAGCGTAAGACATTAGGTTTCAGCCCCCCTGGTAGAATTAAGGATAACAGTTTGTAAGATATAATACATGGAGCTACTTTTGCTCTGCAACAACATACTGGAAGCTGAGTTTTGCACTGTACCCTGGACCTGAAGGTATTCCTGAGCCATTTGCTTCACCAGGCTGCAGCAGCGGGGGGTGCCACGGGGACCTGAGAGCTGTAGCTCGTCCCCCAGCATCTTGTAGACCAGTTTGCACAGTGTGGGGTGTGCGCCGTGGGGATGTGGCCCCGTTCCCAGACTCTGGCTGGTTTGCGGAAATATTCCCCAGAATCATAATATGCGCTAGCCAGCACCAAGCTGTTTTGGTACTGCTCCCTTCCATGCTAATTGGCTAACAATTTGGGTAATTTGGAGCATCTGCTCCATTCCAATGACATGATGTTTCGTTTCCTTTAAAGAGCCTGTTGTGTATTCCTTCCAAAAAGGGGTAAATAGAATGCTTTTGCAACAGCCAGACACACTAAATCAACCAACACAGTGCTTCCCCCATATCAGCTTTCCAATTAATTCTGCTTCAGTAGGTAAATGATATTAAGTTGCTTGGAGTTTCAGGGAACCCAGCGAGAGCTTTGCTTCCTCCTGTCTGAAGGCAGTGTGAACTACTCTGGGTGCACAAAAGGGGCTGTAAATGGGTATCGAGCCCCTTGCCAGGCTCCAAAGTGGAAGGCAGGAGGTCACAGGCCTGTAGAGAGCATTTTTTGTTCAAAACTCCCCCTCCTTGCTCCATGGGGCCCCTGCGTCTACCCCAGTGCAGGTGGGAGCCTCAAATTAACTCACCCTTTCTTTTTTTTCTCTCTCCCCCGCAGTTTTATCTGCAGGCCAGGTTCACGTGGAAGGGCGCCCGCCTGCTCCGTCCCCTGCTGCAGTTCACGCTCATCATGATGGCGTTTTACACCGGCCTGTCCCGCGTGTCGGACCACAAGCATCACCCCACCGACGTGCTGGCAGGCTTTGCACAGGGAGCCCTGGTGGCTTACTGCGTGGTGAGTGCTGCTGTGGGAGGGACACCTCGGGCAGGGGTTACTGGCGCTGCTGTGAGCTCGGTTTTTAATGTAGCAGAAGGGCTCGTGAGAAAATGGTTAACAAAGGCTGTGTCTGCTTGTCTGTGGCAGCCTGGGCTGCTCTCATGCAATTTGCTGTCCAAGAAGTGACCTGATTGCAGGCCCCGTAACTGGAAGTGACAGATGGAAGTGGTGGGGGGCACTGGGGCTGTTCTCAGGGCTGCTGTCGTGCCTGGAAACAAAGGGGCTGAGGTCGCTCATGTCTCTGTACGAGCTCCCCAACCAAGGCTGTAACAGCTTACCACTTTCTGGCCCAGAGGTGTTTGATTTTTTTTAATTTATTTTTTTACTTTTTACTGATGTAAAAGTAAAGCAAACCTGGAGGCAAGGAATTAAGTTCCCTAATGCTTTATTTCTCAGGGAGAGAAAATAGGTTATTAATGTACTTTCCACTCATTGATAATAATCCATAGCTAAGTCAAAAATGGCATGGCTGGAAAGTTGTTATAAAGCATTATTAACCCGCTGGGCAGTGGTGGTTGGGTTGTGGCGTTGCCGAATGCCAAAGTCCCGCTCAGGCACGTGGAGCCAGCAGATGCAGAGGGAAAGCAGAGAGCTGCGTGCTGCTGCCTTAACCCTGCCGCCAGCATCAGCACAGCTCCTGCATCTTCCATACCAATATTGTCAGGGTGTTACCACGCATACCGGTCATCTTTTCCTCTGCAGGGTTTGCAGGAGGTCTAGACACCGAGTCACATCACCAAGCGGTGTTACAGGGCTGCAGTTACCTCTGCGTGTGCCTTTCCGCTTGGGAAGCGGGATGCCAGCGATATTTGGGGGATAGGGCAGTGGCTGCCCGGATCACGGTGTCAGGAAGACAGCAGCTCTCCAGATGCTTGGTGCAGGCGTCCCTAGGCTTCCTGGCCGGGACAAGCAGCAGATCTGGCTGTTGTCCCCCCAGCAGATGGAAGCTGTACTGGAAAGGGGAGGCCACAGCAGCGCTGGGCTGGTTTTCCTGTGCGGAGGCAAAGCAGCATAGGAAGCAGCTGCCTGCGAGCTTTGCAGATGGGCACGGGTTTGCTGGCGTTGCCCTTTCCAGCCTGCTCGTGGAAGGGCTGGTTGTCTCCTTGCCCTTTGGAGGCAGGGGTTAGAGGCCAGGAAAGCCTCACCCCAGACTCCCTAGAGTAGGTGGAGTAGAGCATTTTGCTGGTGTGTCCCAGGGCTGCTCGCCCAGGTTGGGTTCGAGTGCTCATGCAGGGGATGCTGTGAACCAGAGGCAGGTCCCTGCTGCTCTTCCCCTCCCTGCAGCACAGCCTTCAGCAGCATGCCTGATGATGGCCGTTAAAACACCATAGTTACCAGGCTATAATTTCTGCTAGAAACCAATTGTGGGTTTCACCTCTGAGGACTGCCAGAACTTAAATCCAGGTTGTGCTGCAGCAGACGTGTTTGTCCTCCAGTGCCTGAAATAACAAGCAGAAGACATTAGTGTCAAGCACTTCCAGCTGATGAGACACTCAGACGTGGTTCCAGGGTGAAATATGATGAGGACTGCTTAAATGGAAATAGTTTTCGTGCACATTGTAGGCAGCCTGCTATGTGTTGTGTAGTTCGTCTTCTCTGATGGAGAGAAAAGGGGAGGCGTCAGAAGGACACGCTCCTGGTGTTGCTCTGGTTTGATCAGAAGGTGGTTTTAACCTCTCTGTCTGTGATTAAGGAATTCTTCAGCATACTGAAAGGGAATATGACTTGCTAAGTGGCAATATAAGATATTGGCTCGCTTTGTACAACAGGCGCTCAGTCTTCTGCTGTCAAGTTTTCTTATGGGTGGAGAGCACCTTCTACAGGAAATGGAGCTAATCCAAGTGAAAAACTTTGCACGTTTATTAGTCCTTTTTTGTGTTAAACACTTCAAGCATTAGGAGGATTTAACACACTGTTTTAACCCCAAAAGATCATGTTTCATGATTCCTATAAGTGTTTGTATAACCTCCAGCCACGTTAAAGTGAAATACAGTTTAAAGAGAAAGGAAACCTCTTACCCAGTCTCTGAACGAAACCCCAAAAAGCAGCGAGCAGCAGGGTAAAAGCTGAAGTGCGCAGGATGACACTCCACCATAACTCACTCCTGTCCAAAACAAGGACCAGGCTCAGCATAATCCCCATATGCTTCTTGCACTGAGCACTCTCCTCCCGTAAATCAATTTGTCATGGCTGTGTCGGTGCAGAAATTGGACATCTTTTTGATTGAATCCAGCTCTCTGAGGTGGGCACGCAAGAGTGCTGGCACCAGCAGCGTGCCGAGCCAGCCGAGCGGGGGTTTTACGCTTGTTAACAGCCAAGAGGAAAGCCATCACCAGAGCAGCTCAAGATGCTCGTGCACTGAGATGCGGCAGCAAGAGGCCAGATGCAGGCTTGTGATCCTCTGTGGGTTCAGCTGGATCCTGTGATGGAAACAGAGGCACAAATGCTGCCGCTTGGATGCCCCGTAAATGACTTTACTAGCTCTGTTACAAAACCAGGCAGCCAGATACCAACACGTCCCTGAGGAAAGAGCCACTTTGCATGTCAGCTCCTTCCGTGCCTGTCCATGAAGCAGTAAAAGCTCAGCGGCAACAGCTTGGCTTCCTGAATCCACAGTTATGGTTGTAGGAGTGAATTGCCATTTATAGCAGGTTCAGTGTCTATTCAGCTCAGTTCCTTATCTGCCGGTGCTGATAGGGACTTGCAAAAGTTGTTTCCAAGGACAACTAAACTTGCCGTGTGAGGCTGTGGGTAGCTAGGAAACATGGAGAGGCAGAGAGGAACAACTCAGCTCCCTCCCCATGTAACCCACCCCGGAGGTGTAAATCTGATATTACTCACTTGAGCAGCTTGGATTTTTTTTTTTTCCCTCATTTATCTTGTTGCTTAGATGTTGCATCTGAGTACTGGGGGAGAAAAGTCAAATGTGCTGGTAATTCCTAGAGCTGCCATGTGCTGCTCTTCTCAGGGCTTCAGTTCAGCTAACCCACACCTTGCTCTGAATTACCAGTGCTTAACTGAGGCTGAGACAGCAACTTTGGGCTGGCAGAAGCCATTGACAGCATGACCAAAGTTTGGGGATTTGGTACCAGTATAACAAAATGAAGCGTCCTGGCTGCTTTTTGCCACCTCTGGAGAATCCATGCTGTCTAAGTCTTTTCCCTCCTGGCGTGGGGCTGAGGTTTGGCACGGGAGAAAGTGCCCCGGTCTGACGGTGCTGATAAGCTCAGTGCGGCGGCTGCCAAGGGAGGATGTGGAAGTTTCCTCCCAGCACTTTGTTTCTTATTGTGTTGCTGCCTCCCGAAATTGCCAAGCACTGGCTTTTCACATCCGGGAGAGGGCTTACATCACAGGATATTTAGGAAAAAGTAGTTGGGAATGGCTCCTCCTCTATTTTCTGGGCCGGTGGGGAAAGGGCAAGATGAGAGCATCGTGTGCCTTGGACTTGCTGCCTGTAATGTTTAGTACAACTTGGATTTGAGTGCTTCTCAATGCCTACCTGCTGCCTGCCTGAATGTGTTAATTCACATAGACCCCATCCCTAACACTGCTCACATGAGTCAGGCTGGCGTGTTGGAGACCTTTGTTTTGTGTGAGTGTGGGCCGTGTGTCTGTTTCCTGGCTTTTTAACCCGCTCAGCAGCAGGGTTGGGGTCCTGCTCTTGGTGAAGACAGCAATAAATGAACTTGTCCCGTCACGTTTTTATGCCATGTTATGTGAGGTCTGAGCCTTGTGTGTCCTACGGGAAGGTGGTAGCAGGCGCTGGGGCTACACGCAGGAATTCAACAGCACAAAAAGTGTTTGAGCCTACAGCCGTGCACGTGCTCTGTAAACCAAACTTGTGAATGAAGCATCACCCAGTGGGGCTAAGTTTGCCTTTCCCTCTTGTTCCTCCAGGTGTTTTACGTCTCAGACCTCTTCAAGCCCAAGACAAAGACCTGCCTGCCACCGCCTCCCATCCGGAAGGAGATTCTTTCACCTGTGGACATCATTGAACGCAATAACCATCACAACATGGTGTAGGCCTTTGAGAGATCGGATTGGCGTTGTATTTTATTTTATTTTTTATTTTTGCAAAAAAATGACTGCTGACAGCAACTACCTGCTGCTCTCAAATCTCATCAGACAGTAGAATGTAGGGAGAGACTTTCTTGCCCGACCGGTAAAGTCTTACTCTGTGGTCTTTTCAACTTGCGACATTTGGAGGAAAGGGGTGGTGGTCAACTAAGTCAGAAGCGACAGTGAGAAACAGACATACAACAAAAAGCCGAACAAGCAAAGAGAGGTGCCGGAGTCCTGGATGTGCAATTGGTTTGAGTGTTCATGTTGTAGTGAACGCCAAATTGTTCATAGCGTAATGAACACTAAGGGATTTTGGAAAGCTGGCCATCTTAGTTGTGTGTTTTTTGTTTTTTGTTTTTTTTGTTTTTTGTTTTTTTGTATGATGAAGATGTCCAATGCCTGCGAGGGGAAAAACAACAACTCACAGTTGAATTATATAGCACTATGTATGAGAAACAGCACTGAGTCAAGATCTGGGATTGGTTCGTAAGAGTTGCTTTTTTTTTTTTTTTCTGTTGGATGCTAGTTTGTTTTTGCCTCCTCTGTTCCATACTGTGACTTAGCGTAGAAGAAGCTTGCCCAGTCAAAGATCTCCGGAGGGTCTCTGTTCACACTACACACCTTTCACAAGCAGTCCTGAGACACGCAGCAAGGTTGAACAAACCCACCCTCGGCGCAGAAAGCCACATTTCTTCCTTCCCGCTCGCTTCCTGGCGAGGCTTCATCCTGCCTGAGCCACTGGGCGCATGCAGCAGCCGCAAATGGCCTTAAAATGGAAAAGAGCATCCTCCGCTTCCTGGTCCTCCCCCCCCTCAAAATCGCAGCAGATTTTCTGTGCGCTCACGGTTTGGGCAGCGGCGGCTCTGCCGGAGGCACGTTCGCACTACGACCTCGGGGCTGAGTCCTGGGGAAACTTTAATTCTGCCGTTTCGGGACGGGCTGCTGGGCGGCACGTCCCAGCCTGGGTGTCAGTCGGTTTGTGCATCCCCTCCCCGCTTCTCCCGTCGGTGCCCCGGTGTGCACTGCCGCCGCGGGTGCCAGGCGGAGTGCTGTGCTCGGGGACACCGGTGGGAAATCAGTTGTGCCTCCGCCGAGTGTGATTTTTTTTTTTTTAGTTTTTTGTTTTTGCCCGGAAACCACAGGTTTTTGGCTTGCAGACCTTTCACAGAGCGCGCTTGCAAAGGGATCACGCAAAGCATGCAGAACGGCCATTTGCACATCCTTCGTACAGAATCCGTCCTATCATTTCAACTATAGCAAGCTATGATTTTTTTATATATAAATATTATATAAATAATGTATAAAACCTTAAAAATTAACTATGTAAAATATTATTTCTGAAACAATTTTAGATATATCCACTATGACTATAAACTGTGTCCTGACCTGTGTTATTTACATTTTGCTGCTTAAAAAAGCATTGGATTAATTTTTTATAGTCGACTAAAATATTGTAGTTCTGTGGTAGTAATATTTTAATGAAAATAACTACAATTAGAGACATTTGTATAAAAAAAATCATATTAAATTGTCTGTATTTTTGTAATGTTCCATTTTGTAAAGAGAAGAATATTCAAAGACTTTTGTAGAATACAAAATTAAAGTTTGTATCTGCGAAATTATTGCTGTATAAATGTGCTTTTTAAATAAAAGCTCATAACACAACTAAACAGCCCGGCGCGTGTTGAGTTCTGCCTTTGGGTTGAGCCCCCACCGTGCTGCCGCACCTCTGCCCAGGGAAATCAGGTCACACTTTGGGAAGTGATGCATGCATCATCTGGATGAAGGGGACCCGGCACCACCGTAGATAGGCTCCTGGGTGGAGAGGATGTGGCGGTTGCAATCACAGGTTTGCATTGAACTGCTTCTGGCAATGCCCGGGTTTTGAGCACATCTCTTTTTATTGATTGCGTCCCTTTCTCTTTATCAATATTTTAAGATTTAAAGAAGTGTGTGTGTATATATATATATTAAAGTCTGAATCCCCTCAGTCTGGCTGCTGGGTCTCCCAGCAGGGCTCACAACTCTGCCAACACCTTTCCCATGAAAATCAGATACTGTGCAACTGAACAAAAAGCCTTGCAGCTTGATGGGTTGCGAGGATGTGGGTGGAAGGGGAAAAGAGGGAAAAAAAAACGTCCCACAGTGGCATGTGGTCACATACACACACGTGCACAGCGTACAGTTCCACTTCAGGCTTGATTTTTTTTCCCCCCTCCTACAGGATCTGAGAACAAAATTAACTCCTTGGTGGTGACACCCTCCGTTGGAGCTGCGTTTCGGCCACTCCTTGGGTGAACCACATTGGCGAGATAACGCGGCACAGAAATAATTTGCAAGAATGCATGACAGGAAGTGAATACCACATCAAACTGAAAATAAATAGCAGGTGGAAATTAAGCAGGCAGAGCTCAGCTAGCACTTGCTATTATTACCGTAATTAGTAGTAGTATTTTATTACGTGTGGAACAACTTAGTAAACCTGTGCCTGTCCTAAATGTAAAGGGAGCTTTGGTAGTGTTGGGTGTACAAAAACAGGTGTACAGATATATGGGGGAGAGAGGAGGTTTTGGGGAATATCAGGCAGCTGGGGAGGTGGTGAGATGCTGGGGGTCTTGTGCAGGATGTGTGGGCCAGGTACAGGGCAGGAAAGGCAGTTGGTGCATGTGTCTGGACAAGGCAGCAGACTTTAAGGTTATAGTGTGTGTCCTGGTGTCAGCACAACCATGTCCTGTTTCTGGCTCTGCCGCTCACGCTTGCCAACCACTTGGTAAATAAGCAAAGGGGAGTGATGACCGCCAGCAGCACGGGGTTGCAGGAACAGCGATAGTGGTGGCAAGGTCCAGAGAGCCCTGTCCCGATTAGCAGAAGGGTGAGCGTATAGGTGCTAGAGGAGGAATGAGCTCTGGGCGTGCTGGGCCAGGCAGTGGCAGGGTGATGCTGGAAACCAGTGCAGGAGGCAGCCCACAGCACTGGGAGCTGCCGCTTGCACATCACAGGCAGCACCACAAATATAGAGGGGAGACTGAGTGGGGTGGCTGGATCCGAGCAGGCAGTATGAGCCATGAGCACGGCAATGGGGCATATCTATTACCATCGCTTCCTGCAGGGCAGGAAGGAAGTGAAAGAGAAAAGAGTGAAATGGAAAAAAACAAAAAAAAAAATACATGCTCTAGGATCTGAAGGCAACCACTTCTGCAGACGGTCCCTGAGCAGCATCTGTGCGTGCTGCTGGAGCATGCACCATGCCAGGTTTGGTCCTTAATTCACATCAGTGGGGATGGGGAACAGCCACGAGACTGTGGCTGGCTGGGTTGGGCAGCACAGTGGTTTTCATGCTGCAGCTCTCCCAGTGAGTTTGATGGATGAAAAGACTCAGACACATTTATGCAAACCAGGCACGTTGCTGGAGCCCGAGGCTGGGTGCCCGTTGTGGCCTTCAGTGCTGCAAAACGTGGGCTCTGCTCCTGCAGATGCTAATCGGAGGCTGTGGAGCACCCAGCACACATCTGCCTTTGATGCTGGCAGGTCCTTTCTGCACAAGGGGCTGTTCCAGTCAAACCTGTCTTTTTTCGCACAGAGACCGGTTCGGCATGTTTTCACAGGATTCATGCAGTGCACCTGACTGCCATGGGAGCAGATCTTTTGTTCCAAGGTAAGAAAGGTTTACGCAAGCCCCAGGTTCGTCCGTGTTTCGGTGTACCCAAACAGCTTCCCTCAGCAAGAATGCTTGGCAGCCTTCAGACGCTGAAGCTGTTGAACTTCTGCTTGATGATTTTTTGGATATGAAGTTTTCAATCAAGGGAGGGAGAGGGAGGAGATCCGTCCTGCAAGCAGGGACCTGCCGTGCTCTACTCCGAACCTGGCTCGTTTGGGTGGCCGAAGGTTTCATCCAGCTGTTCGCAGCGACCCAGCCAGCGGCCAGCTGCGGGGCCGCAGGACGTGTGGGCTGAGCTCCTCCAGGTCAGCGCTGGAAGCTGGTTTCAGCCTCCTGACCACGCCATGGACATCTCGGGAGACAGCACCCCGCGTCTGCTGCGTTTCTCACCCCACGTCCCCTTTCTCTTGCCGCACCCTCGGCTTCACCCACCGCTCCCCTCCCAAGAGGCAGGCCTGGTGCTCAGCCTCACCTCTGGGGCCGAGATCGGAGAGGCAGATTTTATGAATGAGGTGAATCACCCGGCTCCTGCCGGCTGTAAACACGGGCTGGGGGCCTCCTTACAGACCTGGGCTGCTGCCCAGCCAAGCACACCTCCCGACACTTGCTGACGGGGTGCCAGGGGGGGCCTGCCAGGTCCGAGCTCAGCCCTGTGAGCCTGTAGACAAGTCACCACCTTCACTGAAGGAAGCAGGAGGTCGAAAACAACAACCTGTTGATTCAGCTGGGGGCGTTGGGGGGGGGGGGAGTTGGAAATAACACACACAAAACAACCCTCGAACCCAACAACTTTCAATTATCACCTTTGCACGCCACCCCCGCTGGCACCAGCCGGCGTGGGAGTGCCTGCGTGAGCTTGTCTTAAGTTATGATTTCCTCGGGGCACAGACTACACCTATGCATGTGTTTGGGTAGCAGTGATCGGACTGGTTGCGACGAATACGTGCCCTGTCCTATCTGTAGCTAGAAGGGAGCGCAGTCACGAGGAAAAATCTCCCAGTGCCCTTTGGTTTCCTTAGAAAGTCTCGTTCGGCCTGTTCCTGCCCTGCTGGAGAGCCGCCGACTGCGGCCGCGGCGGTAGCTCGCAGGCAGCGCTGCTTTTAATATATAGAGGCGCGGCTGCAGAAAACGTTTAATTTTTGTTCTTCCCCCAAAATATGACCGTCTTTGTGTTGGTGTTTGGTGTTTTTTTGTTGTTGTTGCTGTTTGTTTGTTGGTGTGTTTCATTTTTTCCATCGCTCATCAGGTGACTGTCCGTGCTGTGTTTTGGGACACGTGAAGCGTGAGGCCGCTGGCTAATTCGCTGCCGGTAGCAAAGGCACCAGCACCTGCGGTGTGCAAAGGCACAAGCTTTGCAGGGTTTGATCTTGCTTTGTACTGAGGGTTCACAACCAGCAGGAACAATGGGTTGTTATTTAAGAAAAACGCCTCTCAGTGTTCCCACGTGTCAGCAGGAATTTGAGGAAAAGAACCACCAAACACCAAAATACATGTGCACACACACATACACAGATGGGACAAATGGGAATTGATGGGAATTCAGCCTGCTCCTGCAGTCTTTGAAGTAATTAAAACTATACCAAAACTTGAAATAATGTGACTTCTCTTACCTTGAAAAAAAGTGAAGTGAAACAAAGCCATCACTTTGTACAGGAACCAGTGTGCAAATCTTGGCTTTCCACCCAAACTTTGACATCTCCATCTCCAGGTGTGTGGTGTGGGTGCATGCCAGCTGAGGTCATTTGGAGATATAAATTAAATCAAAGAGCATTTAATACGTGCTAGGCTGATCTTTTCCCTAAAGAAACCTCACAAATGGAACAGGAAGAACTGTCTTGTTTTAATAAGGAACTCAGAAATAAAATAAAATCTAAAAAAGAAAAGAAACACTCTTTTCATCCGACAGAGGAAGGGAGCCAGATCTCCCATGAGCACAAGCCGATGGAACACCATTGTATCAAAGGCCCTGGCCCTCTACATGAGTGCCTAATTTGGTTCTTTTCAAGGAAATTTCAGTGACGTGGAAGGCAAATAAATAATGTTTCTCCAGCCTCCCAGGGCTTGTCTGAACAAGAAAGACTGTTAATGTTTAATATGAGGTAAAATTTTAATCCATTTCATTAAACTGTGTAGATATTCTTAGTTTAGTTTTAAGCAGGATTAGTCCTGTTTACCTGAAGTCAAGTAAGCACAAGTATAACTTCAACTGGTATAAGCCTTGCTCAAATTAAAGCAAGAATAACTACCAAGGCTTGGGGGCTGGGGGGAAAAAAACCATTGAAGCTTTTCTTTAAAACAAAAAATGGGCTTTGCTTTGATATTTTTTTTTCTTTATGAAGTATTTCTTGCCATGGGAAAATAATAAAAACTAGAAAAAGTCTATGGAAGTTCTGCTTGTAAATGACAAGACAATAGCAGCTGAAAAAACACTACTTAATTGAAGAGAGACAGTGCTTTTCAGCACACCCGGCCTAGGGTCCCCCTGAGCGGATGCAGGCTGGTTGGGGATGGCATTTTCAACCCACGGATTTCTAAGAGTCGTCAACATGGATGGCAAAAAAATTAACCAATGCTGAGGCCAACAGTACACCAACACTCCATCCTTTGCTCAGAAATCATCCCACAACTATTGTGTTTTGCCTTATAGCAATGGCTAAGGTACTACATGGCCTTTAGGAAGTCATCCAGGCTTGATGCAAAGGTGCCAAATTGCATAGGATTTACCATATGCCTTGGCCAGCTGTCCCACTGGCTCCCGGGCCTCACTGTTAAAAATGTGCTGTTAATTCCCTTATTTTTCATTACTAACTGCCTCTGTATTCTCAAGTACCACATCCCTTTGTTTTTATTTACCAAAAACATAAAAAGTCTTATTAAATCACACCATTTTCCCATAGCTGAGTCCCCTAGTTAGCTTTTCATAGGCCTTCTTATAAATAATACTTCTAAGTTTAAAGCCTGCTCATTTTTTGTTCAGGTTTTTGCTCGCTTTTCAAAAATGTGAGAAAGGCTGCAAGTTAACACAAAACTGGTGGGGAAGTGAATAGCTGAGGACCAATTTTCCTTTTTAGAAGCAATTAGAGAGGAGCACCTTCTGCCTGTAGGTCAGATTTAATCTGATGCTGTCAAAGAGGAGATCCTTTATCAGGTCCTAACCCCTACGAGGCCCCGGGAGAGTCACCGCTTGATGGCTTTTGCCCTCCTTCGTGCTGTCAGGCACCTTATCTGCTTGACCTTGGGGTGCTTCTGGGGAAAGGATAACCCTCACTTGTTGGGTTGTCTGTAGCTGCAGAAGAGGCCTCTTTGCAAGATGAGCATTAGTGACTTCCATGCCAATGTGCAAGATGTAATTCTTCAGGCACTGATGGGGAGGTTGGTGGCATTTCGAAGCCTTGGTGGGGACCTCAGTCACTTCTTGCTCATTTATTCTCGTTTATTATTATGTGATGCCGTTAGGGGTGTGAACAAGGCCACTGTGAGCTGAGATACACATGGCAAAAGACTTCGAGAGGTTTGTAGATGAATCTTTGGTCGATGCAAAGCTGGAGGGTTAAGATATGTTTGGAAAGATGGCTTTGCCATGGATTGACCTCTACCTTAAAATTCACACAGCAGAAATTCCTGTAATCATTTCAGCTTTCCAGAGGAGCTAGAAAGGAACCAGAGGTTACCTCTATGCTACATTCTTGCAGTGCAACTGACTTATGCAGATGTGACCTTGCTGAAAGTAAATAGTAGCACATGGGGCTGATAACAGTTATCTGCACCGACACCGGTGAACACGAGCCGAACAAAAGGCTGCATAAGACTTTCCACCCACTTTATGCTAAATAGGCCAGAGGGGCAAGGGGAGGGATGTCGGGCTGGGGTTACAGCTTCGGTCTTGTTTATTAAGGACAAAATAGTCAAATAATTGTGTGCCTGCTCCTTGTCTGAACTGGCACTGAAAATAAGGCGGCAATTGTATTTCTAAGCCCTTGCAGGAAGATTTGAATAGTGCAGGCAAGCTCACTCGAGGCATTAAGCCATGCATGTCTCATCTTGCAAAGAAGAGAGCAGCTCCCCACGGAAGTGGGCCAGGCTAGGCACCGAGCAGGTGGATTAACAGTTCAGAGGAAAGAGCATGGAAAGCAGCTCTCTTGCAGAGCAGGTCTCTGCACAAATACATGCGAGGCAGCACGGATTAGTGCTTAAGCTAATGAACCACCCGCCAGACCTCTCTGGGAGAAGATATTAGCACATAGCGGTACTGCCGACGACAAGCTGGCACCTCTGCAAGCAGCCAGAGGGTTCGATCAGGAATGGGCTGCTCGGAGCCAAGCTACCAAAATACCCATTATGCTTTATGGGCAACGTAACAGAAACATTTCCAGCATGGGACCTGTAATGAGCTTCGAGTTTGCCTCGAGACGTTTTCTCCCAATTTGGTTATATTTATGAGCAGCTATTTCTGTTTAAGTACAGAAGGGGGGAAAAATGGCATGGATTTAGCTCCACTTGCCCCTGCACACACTGCTGCAACCCTTAGGGCATCTACATAGACATGGGGAGAACTTTTGGGGTGGGTCATGTCCATACATGAGATGCTGTGCATTATCTTTCCTTGTGGAGGGAAAATTGTGCATTTTTTGCACATAACAGCCACGCAATCAAGAGGTTTATCAAACAGAAAATGAGTTTAAGAACACATGACAGGTAAATACAACCCCTTTATTTACCTACATGTTGTATGGTGACAGGACAGACAGGAGTGAGATGAGGTTGATGCACCAAGGTGGGTTTGGCTCTAAGGCACTCACCCTTCTTGGTCCAAAAAAAACTTTTCATATTTGGGTTCAGGGACTCCAGGAAACTGAAGCAGATGTCAGTAGTCATAAGGGAAACACATCCTAAAGGCACATCTGTATGATGTGTCCCCCTGTCTACACCATCAGCAAGATCTGCTGGTATTTATGGTTGCCAAAAATACTGGGGGTTTCTCCTAGCCATTCCTCACTTAAGGCAGCTTTGAATTTTAGGTTTCTATCCCTTGAGAAATTCTGATATTTTACCATGTATTTTCCTCCTGAGTTGAGACACAAAGTCAAAATATGAATCCCAATTAGGAAATGTTCAACACTTTTGTGCTAATCTTTTTGCCCAGCTACAGTGCAGACCTGATAGTTGCAGGCACCAAGAACAGCAGAAGCCTCCCTATCTCCAAAATCACTTACAGTCTCCTCGAGGAGTGTTTTCCTTTTCTTTTGTACTTAAAGATATAAGGCAAGCAGCAAGAGAAGACTCATTATTTTTAACTAAGTGTAGCTGTAAGTCTTGCTCCTGGGCAGCCTTTCGGCTGGGGTGGCAGGAGGAGCGTGGTGAGCTCCACTCATGCTCACCGAAGGACAGCTGTGCAAGCACGTGGCTCACCAGCCTGTGAGGTGTTGCCTGGAGCAGGGCCCCCAGGCTCAGAAAAATGAGATGCTCCCGGCATAGCTGCTGGGTCCATTGGCAGAGGTTGCCTCTCTCCTTCCCCCGGAGCCAAGTGTGTAGTGGAAATGATGCAGCCTTCCCCATGCTGAAACCTCGGGTGATGGTGATATTGGCTGTAAGGACACATTTCAAGCAACATGGAAGGTAACCTGCCAATGATGGTGAAGTGATGCTCCCCATGCACTTTGCTGTGCAGCACATGCTAGGCACCTAAAGTCGCTGTGAACCTCGGCGTTGCTCTACATGTTTATTTAGGGGCAGGTTTTAACAGGAGCTGGTGCTAAATGGCAGCAAGGGAGCTACATAACCTTCCAGGTAAGGGTCCTGTGTCCAGCTGGAGCACGTTCTTACAGGAACAGGATTTCCAGGAATGTTGCTTTCCTCACCCCAAATTCTCTGTTGTCTGATGGCACTCCGAGTTTGAACAAACATGGGCTAAGCCGAAGCGAGATCTGGCTGCCGGGGCTCAGCAGCACGTGTTTTGCATTACGGAGCTGTTTGAGGGGCCTATGTAGCTTAGTGAAAAAATCAACAGGCTTGTCCCCTTGCAGCTCACAGGTCCAGAATAGCCCGTGGCCCTAAAGTGGGGAAAACTCCTCCCGAGCTCAGCTCTGTCACTAGTTTCCATGCCAGAGGTTGTGCATCGTGTGGGATGGATGGCACAGGGGCCATGCGTGCGGGTTGTACCCTGTGAAGCCCTCGGGAGCAGTTTGCAGGATGCAGTTGTCCCAGCCCTGCCGCACACAGCCTGTCCTCAGGTCGCCTCCCCTCCAGCTCCAGAGCAAGCACTGTCTATTCCTGAAACAGGGGAAAAGGGATGAAAATAGCAAAGAAACTTAAGCCCAAGGATCTAGCACACAAATAGCAAAGGAAAGAGAGATAAATACTGTGATAGCCTTTAAATATCTGCGGAGGAAACCAGCCAGGAGCCAGCTTGGCTACAGCAAGATGGGCTGGGAGATAATGACAGATGATCCCAATATTCCCGAGAGGATTTCTGACCACCGTTTGTACAAATGAAGCGGAACGTGACATTCTGGAGGTTTGGGTTCATTTTCTTGGGAGGAAAAGGACTGCTAAAAGCCTTTAATAGCTCCAATTCAGGTAATCATGATTATAAGGAGCAGGGGAGGAAGCTGGGCCTGATGTATGACATGCCAAAGAGCTGAGTGCAGTAAACAAGGGTAGGGGAATATTTGTTTGGCCAGCACGCTCGGTACACAGGAAACATCAAGCAATAAGAGGACGACTGAGTGCAGGAGTTCCCAGTCCTATATTTATGAGCAAATAAAATGATGGGAGGACCCCACAAATTACAGACATCTACAAATAACCACAGAGCTTTTGTCTGAGCTGTGGGAAGATGCTGTGGACGCTGATAACAGAGGATGCATTGCACAAGGCTGGGGAGCGTGGGGCTTGGCCCTGTGTCCACTGCGCCAAGCATCCCAGCCCCATCCTGGCTCCAGGCTGCAGGGGAAGGTGGAGAGAGACTAGCAGAGGATAATTATGGAATAACCTGTCGATGGAGGAAGTGGCTTCCCAACCTCTCTCTATTTAGGGCTTGAGTTATGCTCAAAAGCAGGCAGATTTATAGCCCTCCCATGGTTGTGTTGTTTTCTCCTTCTGGCCAGATTAATATATAATAAATGAGAGGTAGGAAAACGACTGAAAAGCAAAGCCCCTGCAGCGATGTTGTGTCACATCATTAAATAAGGGGACTTTTTACTTAAGAGGAGATGTTTGACCCATAATTACAGCTAAACTCCAATTTGGAAAATGGCTTTCAGTCTATTGAGACTTCTGTAATTTTAACAGGATGCAGCATTCGAATCCTCACCCTCTGTTTTAGAGGGCAGCATAAAGTGATTATAAAACACTAAATAGCAGCTGTTTTTCAGGCTGGAAGGCGCTCTTCATTGCTGTGTGATTCTGCTCTACACAAAGGCTCTTTCTGAAATTAAATACCCACTGTAAATGTCAAGTAGTATTTGGTTCTCATTCCTGAAGTCTGCATACAGTTCATTCTAGCAAAACATGGGCTGAAAACTAACCTGACTTGCATGGCAGAGTGAGTATCGACTGGGAATTTCCAAATCCCAGCATCAGCAGGGTGGCTGGAGCTCAGAAGATTATCAAAGGCAAAGGTATTGCAGTGTCCTGAAACAAGGGTTAACCACGCTTGCAATATTTACTGTCCCCCAAGACTGGATTGGGTATATCAAGAACGTGATGGCATGCTTAAACATGTTGCTTTATCACCTTTTTGATCTAAACCAATCACGAACATATAAGCCAGCTCTGAGGTGACCAGGCAGCTTGTTTTTTTGATAACAATAATTATGTTCCTCGCATTTACACTGAGCTTTTTGTTTGTAGATCACAGGATGCTTCATCAAAGCAGGCTGCAATCACCACTGCCCATCATTACCAGCAGAGAAAATGAGGTGCAGGGAAGGGAAACACCTTGTTTGTCCCAAACCAGACATCAGGTGATGGGGTGGCAGGAAACAGGAGCCTCGTGGTCCTTATTGAAAGGACAAACCCTAGCTTCTGACCATGGA
Source organism: Oxyura jamaicensis (assembly GCF_011077185.1). NCBI lineage: Eukaryota > Metazoa > Chordata > Aves > Anseriformes > Anatidae > Oxyura > Oxyura jamaicensis. The sequence continues at coordinate 27,263,281 of NC_048900.1, read as the reverse complement.
TTAGCATGGGATTGGCTAAAACCTCCTGGCAAGGAGACATCTGGGAAGTTTTGGATGAAACACTTCTGCTTTGTTCTTTTATATTATTTTTTTTCCTTTATCTTCAAAATGGAAGATTTCATAGGAAACAGCTCTTTCTAACAAAGTGTTCCTGGAGAAGGGTTTTTTTGATATCACAAGGCAGTTTGTGGTCAGGAAGCACGTGTGTTTAGCCATGATGGGCCGTGGTGGGGATGTGGGAACCTCAGACCTGAGTCCCACCTGTGTCTGAGTCAGACCTCCATGGCCAAATCTCTCCAGTCCTTGATGAGATTCTGGTTGCGGTCTCACCGGTGTGGTGCAGCTGGTCGAGGCTGCTCAAAATGCAAGGTTCATCCAGCCCAAGTGCTAGCTTCATAGCCAACTCACACACCAGCAGACTCCTGCTTTAACTGTTTCTCCAAAAAGGATTTAAATCCCTTGTATCCCCTCATGTCTGGATTGCGACCAGTTGTGGGACGAGACACGAGCGCTCTTCCTATCTAACAGCTTTCAAAGGTGTTGGTCTCACATCCACTTCCAGGGGAGCAGGGCTACATTTTGACATGTCAGCAAATTTTTCTGCCTGTCCTCATGTGGGAAATTTCCTGCCCGTATTTGAGCCTTGCGTGGCCTCTTTCTGCTGTTGTTCCCTCTGACAAGAGGGCTGCAAACAAAAGAGAGTGAAAATAAAAAGGCGAGCCTGCAAAAATGTCCTCTGCTGTGCCCTCTTAAGAAAGATCTAATTTTCATTTCACATCACTTCTAATCAGACTCTGGTTTTATTCCAAAATTTAGCACTGGGAAAAATAGCTTTTTTTTTTTTTTTTTTTTTTTGAATTAAGAAATATTGCCTTCTTGAAGAAAACAACAACAACAAAACTCCTCTTGATTCTTTCTGAACAGCTCTTCTAATACTTGAGCTGGAGTGGTTTACAATGCATAAAGTCCTTTGTGCTTTGCACTTTTCAATGCTTTGGGCTTGTGCCTGCAGTTGTGCAAAGTTTCAGCAAAACTAACCCAGCAAGAGTTATTTCAGTTTTTGATTCACGTTTTGGTGTCAGGAAGGGGCTGAGATCTCAAGGATGGAATGAAGTTCTCTGTCATAATTTTGCAAGTCTGCAGTTTGATTTAATAGTTGTCTGAATCAACTCCATGAAAACTTGTATGGCTATTATCGTCCTGGCTTCCTTCACTAAAACACCCATACCCTAAAAATAGGTAGTTTGTAAATAAGAGGGGAAAAAAAAAAAAAAAAAAAAAAAAGCTGGCATCCCAGGTTCTTTTAAATAAGAAAGATGCACTTTGCAACTTAAATTTTTTAGGTTGGTTTCCATTCATTCAGTTTTGCATATGAGGAGAGGCAGAAGAACCAGGTGCACTGGTGAGAAGGCAGGACAGTGATTTTTTCCCCAAAATATTTGGCCTACTGTGAGACTCACAAACTCAGAAATAAATCCCACATCGGAAGCTAAAACCCCTTGTGCCCTGCAGCAGAACCAGATTGTTTTATTACAAGGAGCAATGGTGATTATTCTGGGGGGGCAAGGCTGAGCTTGCTGGAAGCTCCAGGACAGATCTGTGTCCCCACCAAGCTCTGCACCAGGCTCGCCAGGTCGCAAATCCCCAGAGAAGTTGCAGCGCTTGTTGTTTTCTGCTGTCCACAGCTCCCCAGGGTAGGGAGAGAAATTAAACCATGGTGCAGAGATGTGAATGTTCCCAATAAAGCCATCCTGATGGGAATGTCTTCTCATGGAAGCCATCTAAATACTGATTCACCATGGCAACACACATTTGGGCTATAAAAACCCTCAAATAAGATGATTTTTGCTTTTATTTAACTTCACATATATCTACTTCATCACCCACCCCAGGGACAGGCTCAGGAGCTGGGCAGGACACGGGGAGGACTTTGTCATGCAAAGGAACCACCACGTGCTTTAGGATCAGACATGGAGCCAAGAACTGGAAGAGGAGGCAGATTTCCTTGGGAGATAGGGGAGAGTGTGAGTGCCCTCACACCCCCCCAGCCTCACCGGTTATCATTGTCCACCATCAAGCAAACCTTCCTTCGCCTTCCAAGGAGATAAAACCAGTCTGCGGACATTGCACGTTTCAGCTGATTCAGGCACAGCTGGTGTGCTGGGAGCTGGAGGGGATTTATTTCTCTTGGCCGATGACCCGCTCTCTTTGAGGGCTGCGTTTTCCATGCACTCTGCCTGGCCGCAACGTTTATACCTCTGACAATTATTATTATTTCATTATTGGGCTAAGAGCTAATGTATTAGGCAAATATGCAGCTGGTAGCCTGTGGACTCTTTTGCAAGACTGTTTCGGTGACACTTGGAGGAGACTTTATAGATAGGCTGTTCAAACCCAGCTCAACCCTAGTCTGGCATTTAGCTGTGGCTTGCAGAATATAATGGCTAAATACATTTAGCCCATGCCCACAATAACTCTCTTTGACTGCAGAAGAAGTTCCAATAAACATGTCATTCACATGCGAATGTATTCCAGTAAAAATTAGTGAGCTGATGCTATGAATAACCTGCAGAGACGTAGTGTATTTTCAATTGCCCTCCCATCAGACGGTAATGAGATGATTAACACCAGATCGGCCAAGATATTTATATTGCTCAGATCATGATGTGTCATAAGCAAATGCAAAATTGCATACTGTATTGTAACAGCAGGGATGGGAAGAGCCACGTAATGAGCTGGTTTTATAGTGAAAAACAAATGGGATTGTAACACAACCCTGGAAACAAGGGAGTGCTTCCAAGCGGGGTGAGGGAACAGGACAGCGGCGCGTGAGAGCAGTGCTGAGAGTGACTCTTTGGTGAAATTAAGTGATTTATATAAACAGAGGGTGTTTTATTTTTATTTATTTATTTATTTATTTTTTCTCTTTCCTGCAGCAGTTTCGAGTGATACAGCATGGATTTGGACAGCATATCCTTGGACCTGGCCAGCCTGGGAGAGCTTTTTATAAAGTTAATTCTTTTTTTTTTTTGCTTCTTGGGGATAAAATGAACCGTGGCAAGTTTGGGTTCTTTTGCGGCTCTGTCGCCTTCTCCCCACCTCCCCTGTTTTATCAATAACAGGAGCCCCTGTGGATCTTCCCCTGCAACAGGACAGCCCTCCCCCACCTGCGGCCCCTCTCCACCAAACGCTATTTTGTAAAATCTCTTGTCACCAGGGCTCTGCAAAGACTTAGGCGCCTAATGGAAAACATGTGTCTTTCCCGGCGCTCGCAGCCTCACCCCAAGGAGCTCTGCAGTGGAGCTCTCTCAGCGGAGACAAGGAGCTGATGGGGAAAGTGGCAGAGGTGGCAACTTGGGTGTTTGTGCTTGCTTCAGATGCACGGCGATGGCAGCAGCACACGACAGCATCTCTGCGGAGGGGGGCACATTGGGCAATAGTGCCTGGTGCTCCTGCTGGGAAGCCTAGACAAAAGGCAGCAAGGGGGAAATTAATGGCTTTTTAGAAGAGGGGAAAAGCAAAATGATGGGAAAACAACCCCCCAGTTTGGAGCCTCGGCCCACCACAGTTTTGTTCCATTTCCTAAGCAAGGGAGAAAAAAAAAAAAAAAAAAAGAGAAGCTGGAGTAGATGCACAGAAGCTGGGGGATCCTTATTTTTTCTTTTTTTATTTCTCATGGATCATCACCATCAAAATTGTGGGCATCTTAATACTGTATGCATCACACATAAAGTATAAGATATGTAATATAAATTGGCCATATTCCTCATTGTTTTTCTTTCTGGATGTTCTGATCTGTAGTCTTCTGTAAAAAACAGATCCTGTAAATAAATCAGTGCAGTGCCCAAAGGCACCAGGCCCAGACTTTGGGCAAGATTAACTCCAGCCATAAAACCTATTCATCACTTTGGCCACCTTCTTCAGTTTCTTGAGTACAGGGGATCTCTGGGTAGATAGAGCTTCTGAAGCCAAAAGATGCAGTGCCATCCCTAAAACTTGGGTGTGAGTGGGCCTCATTTGGGTTTAAGTGCTCAAATAGCCAAGCTTGCTGGATCTGGCTGGTGGCTGACAGCTAGCACTGTTGGGTGTCCAACAGCCAACTTTTTGAGAATAAAAATTAGGATTGGGCTGAGGTGCGTCATTTCCCTGGGTGTTCCCTTGCAAAGGTCACTGCTCCTCTCTCCCCACCCCAGTGTCTCCCTCTCTGCAACTCTGTTGTATGTGCAAGACTTCAGGAATTAAAACCTCATTTCAAGGGTTATGAGTAGACCACAGCAGTGATACATTGCACTGATTATGAGCAGCAGGCGAGCTGTTCCCGCTCAGCTCTCTAGCCGCAGTAGTGTGCAATTTCTATATGGCTTGCACTAATTTTTCTTGCCTGTGAATTTTATTTATTTTTTATTTTTTTTGTAGCAAACAAGAACTCCATTGCATTAGTGGAACAGACTTATCATGATAAATCGCATAGAATAATATTGTTACAGTGTATTGCCATCACCTTGGCAGTAATAGAAATAAAAATAAATAAATAAATTGAAAAATAGGCAAGTATCTGCAAGATAGCTGGGAGCACAATGAGAGGAAAAAACGGCCCTGGCAAATCTTCATATGAAAGTGTCAAGCCATAAGAAAGTAGTTGTCTTAATGAAAATGTCAAGGTTCAGGGCTTCCAAGGGGCTTAAAGATTCTACACCTGTAGTTCACTTGTCTGTGCCACGAAGGGAACATCATCTTTAGTCTTGGTAAGCTGGGCATCTTGCAGCAGAACCCCTTAAAACCAAGAGAGCCCAGATCACTCAGTGCTACTGTAAACAGGCACATCATTGATTAAAGGCCTGGCAGGAAGGTTATCTTTCTTGGCCTCTTGCATAACAGAAGCTAGATAATTTAATTTTATAATCTTTGCATCAAGCCTGTAATTCCCTGCTTGTGTTAGAGTATGACTTTGCAAAGGAGCCCCCACCTGAACACCCCGAGAAGAGCTCACCTCCACGGGCAATCGCTGCAGTTGCTGTTAGGAAGGACCATAACTGGAAAGGGTTTACCATTTCTGCATCCCTTTTGGACTGATCTTACCTGGGTTGAGCTTCCAGCCCCATCAGCTTCTGCTGGCTTGGTGAAAGATCAATGTGCCACCAGCAGCCCTTTCCCTTTCCATTCCCTGCTTTGGGGACCAGCTGGTTGCGATGAACCAGCCTCTCACCATCCTCCTTGGGAAGCTCAATGGCTTGGACTTCTGAGATGCTCAAACCCACAACAAGGTTTTCAAACAGCTGTTTTCAGGAGTGTTTTCCTGAACTCTCACTAATTCACCAGGATCCTCCCCAAAGCCCAGCCTCCACGCCAAGCCTCACCGGGCATGTTCCCAGCAGCGCTATATAGGGTAGTAGCCACACTCATAACGCCAGCCTCTGTCTCTCTTTTATTTCTCTATATCATTATGTTGATGTAATAAATATGCAGAGGAGCTCCAGGCATCAGCCATCTCCTTTGTTTGAAACACTCTACCACGTTCTCACAACTGGATATTACCATATGATTATATACATGCCAGAGAAGTAAGTCCCGATGTCAGTGCTGCTTTTATACTGCAGCTCTGCCTTCCTGTCCTCCCGTCTGCGTTTCCCATCCCACATTCACACGCTCCCATTACATGGCTAGCCTATATTTTACTCCTTCTGTTCTTGCTGCAGCTCCTCTTGGTAAGGGAAGTCTTGATTATATGTTACGGCTGAATGACTTAAATCACATAAAAAAATGTACGCAGAAGAGCAAAATGAGGTCAAAATGAAGTCAGAGCGCTCCGGTTGGGAGGCAGGTCCTTATGGAGGGCTGGTGGCACCTCCCCTTGGTCTGCTGAGCCTCCCTGTGCCCATAAGGACTCAGCAGATGCTTAACCTCCAGGGGGAAACCCCAACCCGCCAAGCCAGCCCGAAGTGAGCTGGTGCAGGCCAAAATTTTATAAGTAGGCTGCAAATGTGGGCTGCTGGGAAGATTCCTGCCTATTTCCAGCACTGGGAAAATGCATGAGCAGGGAAGTCATATTTACATAAGTCAAGGAAAACACTGTTTCCTTCTTCAGCAGGAAACAGAAGTTATTCTCAGAGCTTCAGCAAAAGAACAAGAAATTCAATAAAGTGCTGGCAGCCCAAACTTGTTTTATTCCTGTGGTTTTACAATCTCCGAGTCAAAATAAACACATTTTCAATCTCAGGAGAATTATTAGGGTAATAATGGGGGGTGGGGGGGAGAGAGTTATTTTCAGGCTCCAATGGAATCATTTGATGAATCATGTGAACTGAAACAACAGATTCAGGGCAAGAAAACTCACATTTATGCAACTGTCTGGTTTGACTCTTTTGTTAGTGGGCACCCAGATGCTGCAATGTAAGATTGGGCAAACCTTTGGGTGCTCCCAGCAGGAGTTTTGCCTGAGAGAAGGGCAATGACCACTATTGCAACACCCGATTTCTTTCAGTTAAGGGGTTTAATGAATTTTAATGGTGTTGTTCCTCCTTAAGTCTGGGGTGGGGTCTCATGGTGGGTGCCAAAGCAGAGCCCCTGGGTGAGGGCTTACATCCCAGACACGGTAGTGTACTGATTTACATTGCCCTGCGATATCCAATGAGGCAGATGAAATGCAAATGAGAATTTTGAATCTTCATACCTTGAAGTGCTTACCATCGCACCTCTTAACAAACAAATCAATTTAGTGTTTAATAAGAGGAAAGATTTTCTTAAAGGGAAGCTGGAAAGTGGAGCATGCAGTGGGGTAAGTGGCTGGGGAGAAGCGGTTGCCCTTGCCAAGGCAAGCCCAGGCCACCTCTCCTTGCTTGGGCTGTTGTCCATGCAAAATCTTGCAGGCAGCTGTAAGAAACCACCCTCTGCATGGATTTTTTATCTCTTAACTCAAGGTACCGGGAGAATTACACCATTGCTTCCTTCCAAGATGGCAAAAGAAGCTGAAGGCAGCATGGGCCAACAGCTGGCACTGAGCTATGCTTCTTCACCTTCTGTTTTGGCCAGAGAGTTGTGTTTGCCCACAGCAGTGCAAGGGGACCTGCATGGCTCCCCCAGCTTGCACCTATCCTGTGAAATTCAACACCATTGCAAAGGCAGCTCTTTTCTAGCTGAATTCCTGTCCACGGTTTTGTTTGTCTACATGCCTAGCCCACCCCGTGTAGGCCAGTGGAAGGGTTATGTATTTATCTAAAATATTTAGTATAAAAGTATCTAGTATATATGTTAGATAAATACTTAACCCTTCCACTGACCTACACGGGGTGGGCTAGGCATGTAGACGTACATATATTTATCAGAGGCACCACAAAGCTCTTGGGAGCTGTGTCTACTACAGCAAGAGCTGCAGTTACAAGGGTAACTAAAGTGTAGTTACAAGAAATAGCTACAAGAGGTAGTCACAGGGGAAACTACAAGAGGTAGCTACAAGGGTAAATACCGGAGGTAGTCATAAGGCTCTCAGCACTTTGAGAGTAAAGGGCACAGGAAGAGGAGCAGGTATGGGGCCTCCTACACAGAAGTGATGCAATCACAGCAACTCCTGAAGCTTTTTGTCCCTCCTTTCACTAAACTGAAGACAAAAGAAGGTAGCAGAAGGGTGAGAATGTCTTGAATTGCATATTCCTTTCAAAACCAAAGCGGGCCAGAGGAACACTTCACCCTGCATGAAGCAGTCCCGACGTTTAGGCTGCTGTTTAAAGCGTAGAGGTTCAACTCTGAAGCAAGCCCATAATTTTTATAAACAAGGCTCCTATTTCCCTTCTGGAAATATATATATGGAAACCCACGTACACATGAAGCCTAAGACATGCACGAGAAGACCATTGAAGCCTTGTTATCTTTGCTTTTGTTCTGCTTTCCTGGTGCTTTTTCAATTCCCTTACCGGTACTGCCTTGGAATCGACTCCCTTTTCCAGGATGAGCTTTTCACAGGGCCGCAGGGCTTTGTTCTCGCCCCGCCGCCCCTCACCCTTGTTTGTTGTGCAGTCCCTGGGGTGTGCTTCTGCTCTTGTAGGGGGCCAGTGGCGGAGAGGAAGAGGCAGAGGATGTGAACTCCCATGTTTGAGCACAAAGAGAGAGAGGTGGACCCGTTTACTCCTATGCTCAACACTCCTCAGCAGGCAGAGAGAGCTCCTCGAGTTAAAGAGCAAAATATCCACAAAGGGCTGGGGCAGCTGGGTTTTTCCCCACCAAATGGCACTGTCTGCAGCCCTTGCTGTCATTGTTGCCTTCTCAATGCTTATGTGTGTTCCTCAGATCTGTGTGGGAGTCTCCTATGCGACTTCCAGGTATGAAACATTCTGGCTCCAGAAAAGCTGCTTCACATACTGCGGCAAGGAACATAAAGACATCAGTGCCGATGGCGCCTGGGAGGGAACCATGACCATTCCCAGGCACGCAGGACTGGAAGGGACCACCTGCATCAGGGGGCTCAGTCACCAGCTCCTCACAAACACCTTCCACAAGCTGGTCAAGCACCGGCTCCTCAGCGATTTCCTGGATATTCTTGCAGCTGCCGCCCCTTGCTTATTAAAAGCTTGGAATAAGAACCGGAGCAATTCTGTTTGCGTCAGTATTTTCGTCACCTAAAGGATCGCAGGGCCTTTTTGAGGAAGATCCAGAGTCCACCTGATGCAGGTGCCATCATGATTCCCCTTTTTAAAAATAAGAGTAGTAAACAATGAAGCTAACAGGCATATTCATTTATTGATTTTTTTTATTTAAAAAAAATGGTTTGTTTTCTTTCAGCTCTCTGCTTGCTCTCCTGAGAACATAGGCCTGGAGGAGAATGCGTGTTTGGTGGTCCAGCATGGGGAGGCAAGGCTGCAGTCATTTTGTAGCCCTTCTCCCCATGTCTTAGGGCCCCAGCAACCCACAGGCACAGCCCGAGGGCTGCTGGAAGGGTGGTAAAGCGAGACCTGCCCAGGGATCTTGCTTTCTGCCTTCTCCCCAGTGGCTGTCATGAATAATCGAATCATTAAAGTGAACAATGTGTTGTGATACAACCTCAGCTTAAACACCTTCTGCATCTTCACAACTCTGCTGCCTCCACCATCCCCCTTGTCCAAATTATACAGCCCATGTGGGAGCCAGATCTTAGAGATGATCTGTGCAATAAACAATATTGTTAGGGGAAGAAAGAGAGAATTAGTGTCAATAATGAACATTTCTTCACAGCAACACACAGCTGTGGAGAGCAGGCAATCCATAGGCACTGGGAAGCAGCAGTAAAGTGTTTCTTAATGTTGTTGATGGTGGTGGTGGTGGTGTTTTTTTCTTTGGTTTGTTTTGGTTTTTGACTATTTTTATTTGCTTATTTGTTTGTTTTTTCATTTTTATTTGCCAGTAGAGCCATTATATCCTGAAACCATACTCAGTGATGGCCTGAAAATGTGTATTTCAGAGTTATGCTGTGTGGCAGACATGGTCGTAGGGTTGAGCTGAAGGGTTCACCAGTGTGACAGCCCTGCCTCAGAATGGTCCGGGGGTAATGGTGATGGGACCTGAGGGTCCTCAAACTCAACAAAACTAGAGGAGGTTAACTCGCATTTGTTGCAGATTAACAGGAGCACATGGACAATTACTCCAGAGCAGCCACCGTGCAAGCCGTGAGTGCTGTCAGTGTGTGGTGGGAACCTGCCTGGGACGCTGTCCCCACCGCCGGGCCGATCGGTGGTTATCTCAAGGTCAGGCGTGCAGGAAGCCACCAGGACGCCACGAATATTGTGTGAGTGGGAGCTGCTGGCGGGGCTATCAGAGCCTCCCAGGTCAGCAGGACAAGCAGGGAGTTGCCCGAGCTCAGGATGAAGCAGGAAGAAATTAAGATGGCGCCGAAAATCCTGGTGGGAAGGTTCAGAGCCCGGCCAGTGCAACCGACCCCCGTCAGCAAGGGGAGGCCTGGGTTGCAACGATGCCTGCCCCAAGCATGCCCTAGTGCAAGTCCTAAACCCACCCTGCTTCCTCCTAACACCACCCCACCTTCCCCTATGCTCTTCCTATACCTTCAGCTGCCAAGGTTAGAATTACATTTGCAGTGCTTTGCGTTTTACTGTGGATGGGCATGTTATTGTAATGGTCTATGGATGCCTTTCCAACAACTTTTTGCACAGAAGTCCCTGCCGTGTAGAACCTGCTGAGGCTGATCTTACCCCCCAAAAAAGCATTTAGGGACTTTTTGCTTCATGTTTATGCATTTCTTCATCTGAGAGCATCCTTGTCCATGGAGCAGCTCACAGGCAAATAACGACAGCGACTGTAATAAAATCACCACCAGCATCTGGATTGTCTTGAGGGTGAAAACTAATGATGACGTGGCTGCACAGCCATAAAATCAACAGCAGCTTTCCAAAAAAATCCAGAAGGCAATGACTGCGGGAGCACCAGTCATTGGTAACGTCTTTAAGGGTTAAAGTAGCAAGCTGACAAAAGCTTTAATGTTTTTACAGCGCACAGACATGTAACATACAATACAGGACAATTTGTTCTATTGATGTCTAAAAATGCTTAATGGAGAAACAGGCTGTTAAAATACAGGATACTTTATAGGTTAGCTCTTCTCCATACTTTATCCTCTGGTATTTGCCAAGTTAGCAGAGCATCAGACTTCAAGTCACATTTATGCTTCTTCAGAGCAGTTTTTCCACTAAAAGCTTAGCTAAAAGACATACATATTAATGAAAAGGAGTCATTCATTCTTGTCACACAATTTGTCCTCAGAACAGTTGCAAATCCTGCATATCATTTTTTTTTTTTTAATTGAGGGGAAATAAAACAGCTTTTATATAGTTAAACAATTGTCCACAGTCTATCCCAAGAATGGAAAAATGCCCTAAAAATGGAAAGCAGGTGGGTTTTCTCCACATCAAGTTGCACAAGAACAAATAGGCTACATCCTTGTTCTCTGTTTAAAAATAAAATAAATAAAAGCAACATAATTGGTATGTCTTCTAAAAGAGTCCTGTGAGCTGGAGATCTCTTGGAAGTGTTCTTTGGTGCCTGGGCTGGCTTTTTGTGTCTGCAGTTTCTTCTAAGTGGATTGACAAAACTTTCCTACTTTCCTACCATACCACTGCAGCCTTGGCATCCCACATTTCTTTTCCATTGCTGCTAACATGGGAATTTCTGCAGATTTCTTTGATGTTGCTGCTAGTTTGGGAATGTCAAAGCCAAAGAATACAGAGAGGATGTCTTCAGAGATGTCTATGGGGACAGGCAACCAGAAGAAGGGTTCATCGCTGGCTGGAAAGAGTCGCCTAAGGATGTAAGATGAGAGGAGAAATGCCCAACAAAACAACCTCTGCTGCAAGACTCTGGGTCTGAAGCTCCCTAGCACTTCACTGGGAATTTGCTTCCTTACCTCTGTAGGTCTTTATTAATTCAGAAGCCTCCTTGGTGGAAATATAGATGGCAAAAATGGACAATTCTGACATGTAATTTTACAGGCAGATGGATCCCAGCCAAGAGCTCAGTCACGTCATTATTTTAGGCATAGGTTATCAGCAACGCACACAAAAATGCTGGGTAAGGAGAGCAACTTTCAGAAGAAACAATGCCGATAAACCTGGAAATACTCTCAGACCCCCGTGGCACAGGAAAAATAAGTTAAGTGAGTGGCAAAGCAAACCCCATGACCTGAACATCTGCAAATTTCAGAGGCATTTAAAACAAAACCTCAAACTGAACTCAGAGGCCTAGCACCATGCTTGACAACAAGACAGAAAATCGTGTTGATATTACTGAGGCACTAGGTGGGATAAAGTTCGCTTCAGGGTCAAATTTTTGTACCTTCCTGTCTTTTCTGGATTTTTTTTCTTTTTGGAAGCACTCTGTCTAACTCAGCAAGAAGCACCCGATGGACACCTGCAGCTTGCTCTGCTCTCAGCAGCATCACTCCCAGATAAACCAGTCCACCTTATTTATTGTGCCAGGTAATGGAGGAATAAAAGCAGACATGACAGTTCCATTTTGCTATTTTTCCTCCCATTTTTATTCTTCACGGCCTGTCACCAATTCCCTTTCCTCCCTCTTTTCCCCCCCCCCCCTATTAAAACAAAACATCTGCTGCTGTTTTAAGACGCGGTGGGCTTTCGCAGGCTGTTATGGACAAAGATAGCGCTTGGCAGGGAGGGAGCTGAGCAAGAGCCACAGCAGGTGAAGGGTTTTAATTCCCCCATTACCGTAATCAGCTGCCACGACCGCAGGAGGCAGTGGTAATGATTTCCAAACTCAAAAGCCTGGCGAAGGGCAAACATTCACACGGTGAGGGAGCGCTGGCGGGCTGGACGTGGGCTTGGCCCCATCCATCAGGGCTCTGCAGAGCTCAGCTGGTGACTAGTCGCTGCGTCACTCCTTTGTGATTAAATTCCCATTAAGTTTAAAATAATAATATGTCCTTAGTGGAATACGAAACTCTGGAAGAAGAAGAAAAAAAATCATCGTGGTTTTTTTTTGGCCAGTGGTGAGCTAAGGTCCAGCCCTGAGGAAGCATATGGGAATGGCTCTGTGATCACGCTCTTCTGTTACAGTGCGGGGCTTATCCTTGCTTTTGCTATGACCACAAAATCCAGATTCAGTGGCTATCCAAGACCCTTTATACAATTTTGACAATGAAAAAAGCCTGGACAATGTACATAAATTATTATGTGTGAACTATAAGGCACAGAAGCACCCAAATCTTTCAGCAGACAATTTCTCAAAGGAGGTTGATCAGAACAACCTGCACATTTGCGTCCAAGATCTTTGGTCTAACATTTTTTTCTCCCAGCTATCTAACCTTTTTTTTTTTTTTTTTTTTTTTTTTTTTTTTTCATTATCTGTCTGCTCTTTGTCCTGAGCGGGAGCCAAGCAGACAGAGCAGAAGGGGCCACAAGGTATTTTGGCATCCACAGTCAGACCAGACTTGAAGGAACAGATAGAGGTAGGTCCACACCATTGGATTCCAAACCCAGGGAGCATCCATCTTTACCACCACTAAGATTTGCTTGCACAGCCAAGAACCAGTAGTTACTACACCAGCAATACTATTAATTATATTAATAATAGATCTTCTTGGTTTATGTTTCTTATCCTTTAGGTCCTGCAGCCCACCAATCACTGGGGAGGGAAATCAGATCTGCTTTGTTTTAGCACTGAAAATAGAAGAGGAGACACTAGAAACATTTTTAGCCCATTAATTGAAAGTTCTTGCTAAATGTGAGATATGACTTACTACATTTGGGGCCTATATAATCATTTTAGGTATCTTATTCCTGTGGTTCAAGTCAGAAGACAACAAAAAAAAACATAGCAACTTTTCCAGAGCCAATATTTACACTTAAAAAACACTGATACAGGCATCACTGAAACACTTGTCACAGGAACTATTTACCAGATCTGAACCCATTCACAGTCTTTCTCTCCCCAGAGGCCCATTCTGAGGGATGAACTTTTGCAGAAACTTACCCCAGTTCTGGATAGTTTCAATTGCTCCAGTCTGGGAGCAGATACAGCTGAGCCCCATGGGTCTGCCATGGACCCCCACATACCCCATGGGTCTGCCTCCCCTTCATCCCACCAACATCCCACCCAGGCTACCTGGATTTACCTGGTGAGTTGCCAGATGCAGTACCTGGCAGTCCTGGGGAAAAGTGGAGGAGCAGCTGAAGTGATGTGTGTCGTCTGAAGAGTAAAAAGATGCCCAGATAATAACAACAGGCTACCTGATGCTTGAGCCCAACATGTATAAAGAGGTAGCACAAATGTGAGAGCTTTGGCAAATGCCTGCTTCTCTTTGTGCTTGCTCAGGTTTGGGATATGGCTTTCCTACTCAAAGCTAATTCACATCAGTCAGGTTACCTGGGAAAAGATTAGGAGAAAAGCAAAAGAAGAGGCCATAAATCATTTTAAGACTTCTGGAGATCAGGTTGAATTCCTTGGGACCACGAGGCTGGGGCCAAACACAGGAATGCAGCGTGTAATGGACTTGCTTATCACCCTGGTGCTGTATCAAGGACTTATTAATGGGCTCTGGAGTGCCGTGACAGTAACATGAGCTTGAGGAGCAGCCTAATAAAAGAGGCTCCCTGCTCCAGACAGTAGAGCCAGGTTGCTCGTAGACATTGCGGCCTCAGTGCTGCCTCCCAAAGACACGACGTTGGTCGTCTGCTGTTTCCACCGTATGTTTCCTCCATCTCTGTGCCTGGAAGGATTTTAATGGCTCCCGCGATGATCGGGCTCAGATTATTAAGGTATTAGAGAGCAAAAGAAAGCTCCTTGAAATCCTGGGAAACTCTACCTGGCACACACCGTGGAGCTGATAACACCACCCTCTGCGACACTCCAGCAGAGGGTAGGAAGAGCTGACCCATTAATCTTTTGTAATCTAGCTGGAATGAAGTGACAGTGATGAAGTACTTTGTAATGGACTTCCTGAATCCTCATACAAATGGAGGAAGTGACCACCCTTGACCAGATTTCTGCTCATTTAGCCTGCTTCCCTGCCTGCATCACGCATTTTTCCCATTTGCAGTCAGCTCCGGCCCTGCTTTAGCCGAGCTGGTGAGTTAATGCTCCACCAACAACGGAGAGCAGGGGTCTGGAGGGGATGGGGGCTTCCTGAGGAGTGGGGCACAGGGTGTCATCCAGCAGCATCGGGGTATCGTCCAGCAGAAATCTGCAGTGCCTCTGGAGGCTCTGGGGCCTCTGAAGGGCCAGGTAGGCCCCTTTGGGGTGACAGCCTCGTGGGGGGGGGTGCTGGGGAAATCCAACTGGTGGTGCCTCAAAGCTGCAGGATCTCCTGAGAACACCAAGAAGCACTGTCCTCAGGTTGGAGAGTGTCTGCCCTTCCTGGTGGCTCCAGGCAGCAGAGACATGATGTTCAGCAGCCAGCAGCTCTGCTGGAGGAGCCGGAGCCTTGCAATACTGTGTCCTGCAGGATACACGTGGGAGAGGATGGCTTTATTTTGGGAAGGCGTCAGTCGAGCTCTATTGTCCCAGCATATCCATGTTACAAAACCATGTTGGGGACCCAGCCCTGCCTCGTGACGGGCTTGTGTAACCCTCCAGCAGCATTTGTGTTGAAAAGGGACCACGACCTTCCCTTTGCAGAGGAGTGCTGCATCGCCACAGCCGGGAGCTCTGGCAGACAAACCCCAGCAAGCTTATGAACGCTCTGTCTCCCACCCAACAAGCTGGTCAGGAACATACCCTGAAGGCCCATGCTGAAGAGTCAGTGTAAAACAAAAAAGAGACCACAGATTACGGCCCATGGGATCTTCAAACCACGCCAAAGGCAAGAGCCAGTGGACCCTATAGCCATAGAAGGGCATATTCAGGGCCGGTTCCCAGCATCCTGACCTTGGTTTTGAGTGCTGGCTTTGGAAATACTGTCTGGCAGTCTGTGTGGGCTCTGCCTCTGGCATCGGGCTGGCAGGAGGAGGTAAAAGCTCAGAGAAATTCCTTGGTTCATCTGGCCCTGGGAGCCTTACAAGCATGGGGACAAAGCCCTCGGCTGTGATGAGGTGACTGCAGAGAGGGAGCAGAGGTGACCCTAAGAGGATGTGGAGCAGGGTAGTGAGAGAATTCCCGCAGCCCAGCCCTCATTAATTTCACCAGCACGGAGAGTTGGCCCACCAGGTTTGAGCTCAGGTATGGGCTTTGATTTTTTCACTTTTTTTCCTGGTCAGACTCCTGGGCATTCTGAGCAGGGAGGAATCTGAGACAGCTGTACCCCTTGACACCAGTTCTGGGTCTGGCCAGTTGGTTCTGACATGTTTTAAAACAAAAATGACATTATCAGTTGTCTTTGGTCCTGCTCTGTCCCAGCTCCCATGTTCTGGAGCCCATCACTCAGCAAAGTGTCCCCTCTGATCTTCACAAATGTGGATTCACCCACAGGGGAGAGTCACAACCAGGCACTCCGGTTTGTGTAACCTGATAGTCCTTTTCTACTTTAAAAATAATAATAATAATAATCTTTTTCATCTGAACCAGGAAGACCTAAAGACTTAGTAAAATGTTCAGGCTATGCTCCAGTGTTTTTTTGTCACTTAGTTATCTAAATAAGGCACAAAAGGCTCCTGCATTTCAGGTCAGGCTGTCCATGAAATGTGTAGAACAGGAGAGGTGTGAATGGAAACCTTGGTGGCATTAGGTGTTGTTTTTCTAAACATTCCCCATCAGTAAGCAGGCAGCCTCTCAGTGCTGCACAGTCCCACTGAGGTCTTTAAATCATATTTCTAGGATTTCTCTAAACCAGGGGCCTCAAGCTTTTAAACACAAAGGGAGCTGGGGAATGGTTTCTTTAGCAAGAGATTTGAGCAAATCAGTGCTTTTTGTCTCACTCTTTTTTCTTTCTTTTGTTTTACTTTTTTTTTTTTTTTTTTTTTTTTTTTAATGGACATCTGCTGGGGTTTGTATTTTTTAAGCTATGGGGGTGAAGAGGGTTGAGGGGGAAAGAAAGGTTTGCAGACGGGGTGAGCACAACTTATTCTGGAAAAAATCCCGGATGCTATAAATGGGAGCCCCCTAACAGTGCAGCTCATCTGAAGCAAAATGAAAATATCAGGCATCCAAGAAACATATGTGCAGATGGCTTAGAGCCCAGTCTCCTTACTAGGGCTCTGCATTAACTAAAATGCACCGGGTCATGTTGCTACAGATATAAGAGATTACTAGGTGCAATGTGCACTTCTCTGTGAAACTGCAGGTTTTTAAACAATTGGAAATACAGACCTTGTTTATGGATCAAGCAAATGGCTTCAGTCAAGCAGAACAGCCTCTTTTTTTTTGGCTAGGGCTGGGGTTGGGAGGCTCATACTCCGTGAGACTTCACTGCAGACACCGCTCCGAAGGAGAGCAGTCTCAACACCAACGTGAGAAGCGGCGTCCAAGAGGGCTATTGACTATGAGCTGTATTTTTGAAGGATGATATGAATCAATCCAGAGCTTTGGCAGGACCCCGCGGCTGGGGCTTGTGCTTTCAGCCAATGTCAATTATGTCATTACTGAGCCTGCAGAAGCTATTACTAATGTTACTTTTACAGTTCACTGCCGACCAGAGAAAAGAGTTTTTCACACTGTTGTCGTTTTGTTGGAGCAAGACTATACGAATCGCAGATGGCTTCCTTGCCAGATGCAACCTCGCAGGACGGCAGTTTGGGGTTTACAAGAGGTTTAATGAAAACTTGGCATTTTCCCAACTTTTGGCAAATACTCTTGGGCTGTCAACTCACGCAAGCAAGTCAAGATCCTAAAAATGTCGAATGACTTGTTCTCACCAAACGGGGAGGTGAAAAGTTTTACCTGAGAAACCAAATCCAAATGAGCAAACCAATACAATATCACACTGGCCTGAGCTCATGATCACTGCAGTTATTGAAAGGCTCTCACTGAGTGCTGGATCTGCTCCCAAGTCTATGCTATTGCTCTGGAGGGGTCCAACGTATTTCAGCTGACATGGTACATTGAACGTGGAGGGGGGAAGAGGGGGAGAAGTGACATCCAGGTGTGTTGAAAATCACATCATCCTGTCTTTGATGTCTGCTGCTCAGATTTCAGGGATGACTTTGCTGCTTTGTCTTGGAAGGAGAGTTTGCTTCTTAGCTTTTCTGCTTCGTTTGTTTTTCCCTGATGGTTCGAGCAGCTCATTTAAATTGTGTTAAAGGAAATTCTCAGGTGTGTGCCTTCAAATGGATGACATCTCCTGTACTCAACAACACGTCCAAATGGTGCAGAACTAGCAAGCTTCTCCAGCACCAAGTTGGAAACTCTTCACATTATTCGAGTTTTCAACCTATTATTTCCCTTTTCCTGTTCATGGATATTTGCATTCAGCAAAACTTTGCATAGCATGGTGTCATGTTAATCATAACTCTTCTTAGTTTACCAGTACTACCATTCTCAATTCTCACCACCCTGAACTAATATTCATCTTTGTCTGAACTGCCAAATCTAGTCAGCTGCAGTGATTTGGCCGTGAAGTTTCTTCAATTATGGTTTGGATGAGAAATGATTTCCTAGGTCCCAGTAGCCTCAAAATGCTGTCTTGTGTGCAATGCATGGGAAGAAAAATGCCAGGAGCTGCCCCAGTGAGACAGACCACAACTGTGCCTGTATGTACACAAGAGCATGCACTGGGGCCATTCAGAAAACCAGCTCCAACAAACAAACCCTGAAACATTATTCACACTGAGTCTCAAGGTAATGAGCCTCTCCCGTGGGCCCTGAGCAGTCTCCCATAACCAACTGCCTTTGCCTTAGCCAGCCTGCTGATCTTTGAATATCTTCATCCTGAGCCTAACTTGAACAGTACATTTTTTATCACCGTTGGTGCACAAACCAGATGATTGAATTCTCCAGAGGAAGGAGGAAGTAGCACTTTACATCCATGTGGCAAAGGGATTAACAAACCGGCTGGAGAAATGTAATCATGGAGATGTCATCCTTTTTCCGCTGACGGAGGGTTGGATGCAGACCTGATATCTAACCCTCCTTTGCACTCCTGTGGATCCAGTCTTCTTCAGAATCACTCTTAAGCAGGGTTTTTCTGACTTTACAGAAATGAAATTCATTTGCCAAGATGTAGATTGAATCAACATCCCTGAGACAAAGCACACCAAGCACCATGGGTCTCCCTCTTTTGTTGGAGATTGCATGGCTCAGTTGCAGATTGCCTTAGGGGAACTATAAAGGACTGTAAATCTCTCCCCCTTCTCCTTCACAAAAGAAAAATTGTAACTGTCAGGCTTTTTCAAAGAAGTTTCTTATAAACTTTAGTTTTCTTGATGAACCCTGGACCAGAAGAAAACAACTGATTTGTGATTACTAGTCCTTAAAACATGCCATGTGTCTTTCCATAAGGCAGTCTTGCTGACCCAGGAGGGTGATTGCTAGTTGAATGCTTCAGAGCTGCATAATATGCCCTGCTTTATGCAACAGAAGAAGCATATCCTAGTACAGCAGTAGTCCTTTTCACTTCAACCTCTGTTCTGCAAACGCTTCTCCGTAGGTGTCCCAGGGATCTTGTCCTTACCAAGCTCTGGGGAGGGCTGAGCTCAAAGGAGAGTGCTGGGGTTCTGAAGAAATGACTATGAAACTCAGAAGTGTGGGAGAGGAGGATTTAATACCTTTATACACTGTAAATATTTGATGTGGTCCCTTAGCTAAGGTAGATTTCATCTCACTACCACCTGCCTCCATCTGTACTCAGCAAAGACATCGAGATATCTCCAGATTGTTGTGATCATCCATGACCTGCCCTCCTGTGGAGCCAGCATCTCTCTGTTGACTAATGCACATAGTAGGTGAGGTGACTCCTATCCCTATGCTAAACTGTGCTTTCTTCCTTCCTTCCATAAAACAGAAATGAATGCATCTCCACCTGAAAGAGCTGCTGTAAGGACCCAGACCTTACGGAGAGGGAAGTGCTTAAATGAGCCAGCAAGGCGGTCATGGTAAATACCTACATTCAAGAGTGCGTGGTTGGTAATGTATAACATTCCCTAGTAAAATCACAGTGTTATTAATTTTTCTGGCTTTTATACCTCTGGAATGGTAAAAGCAAGAGGAGAAATCTGGCCCAGTGATCCATCATCAGGGGCTTTGAAATGGAGCCAAGCTGAGTGAAATTTGAGTGAGCCCTTAGAAACACAAGGAGAGCAAAAGCAACAAGTGCATTTTACTGAGCTATGATATCATCCTGTATTCGTTTCTAGAGGGGAAGCTGTTTATCGGATGTGTAGGAAAGAAAAAAGAAGCAGAAAAGCTCACACATACATTTAAATATTCAAAGCCGCCCCAGGAAAGAACTTAAAATCTGAGGTCATTTCCTTGATGAGCTTAAAACATTATTTGTCATCCACACTGAACCAGAAGAAAAGGAGAACTAAAAGCATAGGAAAAGTCCGTCGCACCCTTGGCACTCGTGGTTTGGATGGGAAGGCGCTGAGCTGTGATGTGTGGCGTCGAGCCAGAGCTGGCCCAGCCAGCCCACGAGGCTGCCCTTTGATCTGCTCCAGGCTGGCTCTGAGCACCAAGGTGGCAAAATTTGTTGGGGGGAAATCGAGGAGGCTTGTCAAAGCCATGGTACCACCTAGGGGTGTCTCACATTGCCATTCCCTCAGAGCGCCGAGCCATTTGTCAGAGCCTTAAAATAAGTGGTCTCGAAGCCAAGACCCTTCTCTGCCCCATCTAGGCTGTGTGTATCCAGAGGGACATGTTAAACTCACTCCAGAGAAGGTAAGAAAGAGGAGATCTAGCCAGCACCCACAGGAGACTGCCTAATCAGCTTTAATATCACAGTATCATATTGTTTTTTTGGCTTGATTTGACAGTTTCATTTTCATATCAACACAAAGTTGGTGTAATAAGGCGTTGTTACATATTCTAATTAAGTGTAAAGGGCAGAAGTGTCCCTCATAAGCATGATCGTCACCCTGATGATGACCAGGAGGGTGCAGAGTGGGGACCCCAGAAGGCAGAGCCAGAGTGAAGCAGCAGCTTGTGCTCAAGTCCAGTGGAAATGGCTGAGTAACTGGAAGACAGTAATAGTATTAATTATTATCAGTAATAATAATTCCTGAGTAACAGGAAGATAGTGCTTCACTAGGAACTGAGTAAATAATCTGGGGACCAGGATCTGCCTGATGAGAGCATCCGTTCAAGAGCATCCCAAGCCCCTTTATTGCTGAAGCTGGAGCAGCCCCTTGTCAGCACTGCTCTGAATGAGTGCATCACTGCCCAGTGCCAGGTGGCACAGAATTTTATTTATTTATATATTTATTTTCTGGCCTGACCATACTGTAAGAAAGAGCTGACCTTCCAGGAAAGAATTCAGCTCCTTCCTGAGCTTCTGATGCAACCCAAATGGGACATCCCATCATTAAAACATATTAGCGATGGTTTAGGGTGGCTCCACAGCCCTTCTGCAGCACGGGAATCACACCCAGCCATTGGTTCTCGCTGGGAAGTAAGGTGAGCATAGCTGATTCCTGTTCCCCGATCAGTGTGCAGCAGAAGGGAAAACCCTCCTGGGGCACTGGGCAGCAAGGCAGCGAGGGGTCTGCAGCACGTCGGCACCAGGCGGTCTGCAGACATCGCTGTAAAGCAATAAATGCTGCCAGACAGTGATGCGAAGCGGCCACACAAAGCTGCAGGGGTGTGAATACTCCCAGGGTGCTCCCCAGGCTCATGTCAGCTCATTGTAGATTTCTGTAGCATGCAGAATAAAATGAAATGATTTTTTAAAAGGGCTATTAATCTACGTAAGGGCCAGAAGTACCTGGCGTGACCCTCCAGCACAGCCACCTGCATCACACCGACTGTCCCGTGATGTCTGGTGGAGCAGGAGTCTCGTTTCTGTCAAATGTGGAAAAGACTGGCTTCTTCCCCACTGTAAAATATCTTTTGTGTGTGTGTGTGTGTGTGTGTGTGTGCGTATTATAATTTTAAAATAACAAAGTGGAATTGCTCAGCAGGGCAAACTTCAGCTCTAACCACAAACACAGGCCTGGCTGGAGAAACCGGCAAGCTGGGAGGCATTACCAGGTTGTTAGTGTTAAAAGCAAGAAATTGCAAGGAAAATCTGTTCCCTGCTGCCTCCCAACATGCTGGCCTCTGGTCAGCCTTCCCAGGCTAGCTTTCCACCAGTGGCATGAAAATCAGCAAGGCCCATCCAGCCATTTAAATAAAATGGGGAGGATTTTCCACAAGTCATCACTAGCCCAAATCACGTTGCTATAATCAAAACCTGCTGAGCTATCTATCCCTGTTCAAAGGCAAATGAAGAGTGATTGAGGCAGATGTGACGGGGTCACAAAGTAGGCTCGTTGCGACAGAGGAGCATGGGGGCACGGGGGGAGCAGTGCCTTTGTCTTATCCCTCTCTCCTTTCACCATCACCTCCCTTTCTCACCACATATTGCACGTTAACACCATATAGACATTTGTTTGCTTTGACCCTAACAGACCCGTAGAAGGGCAATGCATTTTGGAGGATTTTTTTTTCTCAATTTATTCCTTCTGAATTAAAACTCAATTTTTAAAATTCATTGACAATTTTACTCCTCTTACTCCTTCCGTGTCCGCCAACCCTCACTCATTATCCCCAAGGCCATGCCTCTCCTCCACTCACCAAGCCCAGTAGGGTTTTACCACGGATAACTCCCCATGCTCTGGTTTGACTTTTCTGTCAATAACCTTTCCTGGCTGCTTCTGGGATTTGTCAGGACAAGGAGGTTTTCTTCATACACAGCTTAATACTCTGCTTGGACCATTCACAATTCATCTCAGCCTGACATTTGATGCACGTCCAGAAACCCACATGGCCCCAAGTGGAATTAGATAGCCCTTTAATGGCGGGGTGGGCAGAAATAAAGTGAGGTCAGGGTGAAAAATGTCAAAAGTCAGTTTAAACAACAAAAACAGCTGCTTTGAACCCAAACAGAACTAGTCTGTGCCACAACACAAAGTTCATCCCAGTTAGGTGTGTAAAGGGCCGAGCGCCACACTCTTCCTTATCAACAAGGAAGATTTTAGGAATTCTCCACAAACCTTGGACCCAGTTGTTATTCCCAAGAAGAGAGGATCTCAGGGCTATGTCAGATTTCAGGAAAACACAACAGTGAAGACCGTGCTTCCCAGACACTGATATTCCAGAAATGATAGCGCTTTTTTTTCAAGGCAGAAGGCAGCAGCCTGGAGTTCAGTTACATTGTGCGGGTGATTAATGTGTTGTTTAGGGAGCAGAAAGAAGCAGGGAGCCTGAGAGAGGTCTCCTCCTATCCATGAAAAATAAATAAATAAAAGCAAATTTAGCCCATGTGGTGGACACTGTGTATTTTCTGCCTATCTAAGGAGCATTGGAGGTATATCGCGTGCGCGGTGGGAATGACCCAGACAGGCACTTGTGCATCTTGTGCATGCTGAGGGCAAGCATTCATGTTTAACTGCTTAATGTACACAGCTTATCAGTCACCAGTACAACAACAAGCACACCAACAATGCAAACAAAAACCCCAGAGAAACCAAAGCTAACGAGATATTTCTCATTTAATTTTATATACATGCAACGAGCAGGATTCAAAGTGGCACAGGTTTGGTACAGCTGGCTCCGTCCACCCAGCGCACACATTCAGCAAAGGCTGAAATGTATAAATAAACCAGCATTTTGCTGGGTCAGCCCTCTGCTGGCAACCTCCTTGCACTTTGTCACTGGAGGCCACAACTCCACTTGAAGTGACTGCTTGGTCTTGGCAGGGCTCGCTCACTTATTCATTCGCTCCTCAGCTCTGCTGCTTGGTGCCAAAGAGCAGCTCCTCATTGCTCTTGGCTTCCCCTCTGCTAGTGAGGGCTGAGCTGTGGGACAGCCCATGCCATATAAAGGGAAAAGAAGAAAAAAAATACCACTTGCCAGCATCCAAGAAAAAAGAGGAGATATACGCTGTCAGATCCTATTCAATCATGGGCCATAGGAAAGGTCTCAGGGCGTGTTTATAGCTCCCACCATTGGTTTCCACATGGGCTCTAAGATACCCCGCTGGCCCTGATGGAGAAAGGCTCTTTATGGGACAGCCATGGCTGCTTGCAGCATTTCCCAGACCTGTGACATTCCTCTCTTTGTGTCCAGAGGCTGAATGGGCTGATCCCTTCTGTATTCATGAGCTGCTTTCAGAACTGGCATTGCTTTTTCCCATCCTAACTTTAAATGACTATATGGGCCTGCTCCTCTTCAATGCTGGAAAGTTTTTTAAATTGCGGAATGTCTGTAATGGAAAAACAAGAAGTCATGGGTGTCGCTTTGTTCGCTGCTTCCTCCCAGATGATTCTCCCTGTCTTTGGAGGGGTGCTGCTACAGGCACAGGCTGAGCATCTCTTAAAATGGGGGCTCGGTGGAGGCTAAAATTTGGGAAATGGATGGGTGATTTCAGACGCACAGCCTCAAAGATGGTTTGTTCTCTGAGGACAGCACTCTCTAAAACATCATTCTGATCCTAAAGCTGGACACTGCTCTGGAAAGCATCAAAAGTCTTGCGTGGCATTTCAGAGGGATGTCCAAAATATTTCTGTTTTGTAAACAGGAAGTCACATTGTCTGGAGAGGATATTTTCCCCCTTTCAATAGCCGCATGCAGTCTTTTTACATAACCCCATTTTACAGCATTTCGGGACTGAAAAGTTCATTTCCCTCTCATAAGCACATCGGAGAATGCAGCTGCCACCCAGACGTCCTTTAAATGGGACCACATGTAAGCCACTTAGTCTCCAAAAATGAAAGGAAAACACAGCGCTGTCATCACTGCACGGCACCGTCAATCAGAGCTGCTCATAACGCGCCGCGTACATCTCATACCGTGTTTATTATAAGCTTAGGCTGATGCGTAATAATCAGGCAGAATATTACAAATGTTAGGAACTTTGGCGAAGTAAATGAGGGATAAATGGAAACAAAGAAGTTCAGAGCCGGCCTTTTTTCTGTCCGTGAGGGTTGGTGGACACAAATTCCTCTAATTCTCAGCTGAGGTGTTTCTCCCAGCTTCAGCCTGCCCCTGACTGTGTTGAATGCAAGTCCCTGAAAGGGAACTTCTGGGCATTTTTGCTTATGGTCTGTTACTCTTCTGAACAGCCAAAATTGAATTATTTTGCTTGCAAGTTCAGAAAACTGAATTTGCCAAGGGTACTGCTTGTGGTGTGGATGGGAGACACCCAGATGGGTCACGGCTGCCTGTTTTCATCTTTCTCCTTGCCCTGCTGGTCCCGTCGTATGATCCAGAAAGACCCCAATGGGATATGCTGTCAACACTCTACCTAAATCTACTTGAAGCATCATTAAAAAAAATAAAGAATAAAGGAAATTTTGAAAATATATCTGTTCATTTGTGTAAAACCCTTTAAATACTTCACCATCATCTTTGGAGTGCTTTAAGAGGAAGAAGGATCATTAAGAAACTAGGCCGGGGTACGAGGGCTCTCTGATGGGGTCTGACGCACGGGTTGGTTTTGGCAGGGAAGGCGCCTCCGCTCCTTTCACCATGCCCTGGCTGGAAAAGCAGTTGGGGTCTTATATGAACCAGCTGACACGTGCTAAGTATTTGTTGTTACTCATATGCATCCAAGGATAAAACAAGGGCTGCAAAGGCTGAGTAAATAAACAGACTCGCTAATCTCTGGTGAAGAGGTCTGTGTCATTTTATTCACACTTTTTGCCATATACTCCAGAGTCATTTGCCAGACTGGGAATAAATGGCATCTGGTTCTGTAACCCAGGCTCAATCTTCTCTCTCTTACAAAGAAGTTTCACTCCTGGCTGTTTCTGGGATACAAAAAACAGAAATGTGAAAAGGAAATTTACCTCCAAAATGTCTTAAATGTGTCTGAAAACGTTGGGCCTGATTCTGACTGTGTTTACTCCCTTTTTCTGCCACCATGACAGGGCAGAGAATCTGACTCCCTGGATTTTATTTACGTCCAGCCAGAAAGCGCTGAGATATTTGTCTCAAATTTGCTAAATCTCAGTAGAGCCAATTTAAGTAAATCAGCTGCTTTAAACATGCAATGCCTCTATTATTAAACACCAAACACTTTTCAGTGGGAGGATTTAACGAGAAGTGATTTCAGCAAAGGCAAAGCGCCATTTGCGGGAAAAAGAAAACCACCCAATTCAGAAGTCAATTTGTTCACCAGTCACACAGAATTCACACCAATTTTACACAATTTGACATTGCTTGAGTTCCTCTGAGTCGGTGCCGCTGAGAAAGGCAAGTGGAGCCTAACGAGCTGCCTTTGCGGAGATTTTGGACTCTATCCTTTCAACAAACACACTTTATTATTTCATGATGGTCTTTCAAAATAGAGAACAATTTGGGTCTTGCTGCAGCCATGAAACCTCCCTGTTGCGTTCCAGAGGAACATCAGAATTGTGAAAATGGCTTTGTTCACTAAACTCAATCCTGAAAATATTTATAAGCAATGAAAAAATAAAAAGAAAAAGAAAAAAAAAAGGGGGGGGGGGGGCGGGGGGGGAGGGGAGGAAGAAAAGAAAAGCTAAGACTGGAAACTGGTATACCAGGGCATCTGCTCACAGCTTGATCTGGGTCTGACACATGGGTGCCTGATGACCATGGTCAGGTCTTTGGCCATCTTCCCTGACTGCTGCTTGCCCCCAGCTCTCTTGCTGCCACCTGAAGCCAGGGAGACTCCTCAAAATATATTTATGGGAGAAAAAAAAGGGGAGATGGGTGAATGCTGCGGCTTGGGAGTGCTGTATTGCCGTGGTAAGTGTACAGCAGTGCTTGAGCAGGAGGCAGAAGTTGTGGGCACACCGATCACCCACACCAAAGCGGAGACAGCAAAGCTTGGGCTTGGGCTGGATTTCCGTAAAGGACGGGAGGCACATCACTGGAAAATGTGGCACGCTTCTGGGTCCATGCAAAACCCTCCCCTTGTTATTAATTTTGGAAACCCCTTATTATGCTTTCATTAAATGATACCTCTCTTAAAATGCCCTTTCGTGCTGAAGCCTGTGCGTGGTGCTCACAGCAGCCCTCGGTGCCACTTCAGGTGCAAACCCTTGGGCCTCCTATGACTTCTGGCAGGGAAAGGAGAACAGCAAAGCCAGAGACAGGGAAGCTGTAACACTTTTGCATGTTGAAGGCCAGGTGAAGGTGGATATTTGTGGTTCAATCCCGCTTTATTGAAATAAATGGCAGGTTTGCCACTGATGTCTGTGGGAGTAGGTTTAGCTTTGGACTGCGACGCAGGCATGGAATTATAGCAGTGCCTAACAGCACTAATTAGGGGTGGTTAGCAGAAAAGTGAATCCCCGGTGGTACAGGAGGTTATTTAGCGGTGGCGCAATGTGGGATCGTGCCTTCTGCTCCTGGGCTGCTCTCATCCTGCACTCGGTCCTGGGTCACGCTCCCGGCCTCCCGGAGATGCTTTTCTCCTGCGTAGGAAGGCAGCACGCGAACATGTCCCTGATGGATGCGCTGTGGCTGGTTTAGAGCAGCCTTGCGAGGGGGATTTTTCAAGCATGGTGACAGGAGAAAAAAGGCTTGCGCACTGAGCAGATGTATCTTTGAAGACAGAACATGGGTCATGTCTAGGAATTTAGGGACTGTCATATGGGAACAGTTTGCTGGGCTTTTGGGGTTTCTTTGCTATGGCGTTTCATATAAGATAGATCCTCATCTGCTACCTATCACACATACCTAATTGCACAGTAATATACCACAGGGAGGTAGGGTTTTTTTCTTGGGCTCAGCTCCTTGTTTTGCTTTTTTCTCCTACCTGATAAAATCACAGGTGTAATCTCTATTCCTATGTATGCTCCCGCACATAGATCAGTTTTTCACATCACTCTAAAAGCATCTCACCTCAGTGAATCACCAAACACAATTTCACTCTTTCATTTTTAGCTCTGGTGTGTACTATTATTGCACAAAGGGAAAGAAAAAAATCACAAAATTCCACAAAGTTCTTTTTTTTTTTTTTTTTTTTTTTTTTTAAGGTTGTAAAGACAGAAGCGTTCAAAGAGGATTAGTATTATTGCTGGGAGGAAAACTCATCTCTGTGCAGAGAGACATTTGTTCAGCTTTGCAAGTCAGGCAAACCTGGGTTACGACTGGACATCAAAGCTCTGGTAAGCACTTGTTAAGCCTTGGCCAATTCTCCTACCCAGCCAGGAAAGCAGGGCAGCACAGCTGGGCTCTGCTTTGGTTTCGGTTAATAACATGACAGATGCTGAGACTCAGTGCTGCGGAGACAGGGGAAGTGGATCTGTGAAGTTCCTCTGTAATCCACCAGTTCCAACGATGACCTTTGTTTTTGAGGAATTTCTTTCTTTTGAATGCAATATTTCATAAAGGTTGGACTGATGGCCTTAGAGATCTTTTCCAACCTGAACGATTCTATGATTCTGTGGCTCTATAATATGTGTGTTTACTCCTCCTTGTATTTATCCCTACTATGTAGCAGTCATTCATGATTGTAGCATTATATAATTTATCATTTTCCTCACTTTTCTCTTACCTTGCTGCTTTAGTGGCTGTTTCCATGGTTTGATTTTGTTTAACAGACACCTAAATATTCTCTGGGGGAGATGCAGATCACCTCGCAATGCATTTAAACCCGATAAAGGCTTTCCTCAGTTACATTTCACAGACCTCTTGGAAATTATCCATGGACCCCCATGGGTCCGCAGTCCGCAGGTCAAAACCCACCTATTTATTGATTTGTGAAACTCCATCCTCTACTGAATGGGTTGCTCTCCGTGTTGTTTGTGCCTGCTACATGGGTCACAAGGCTGTTGCATGCTAACACTGCAGGCAAACGCTTCATGAACAGACCCAACTTTACTTTGAAATCAGGTTCATAATTTGTCTCCCTCTGCAAGGCTCTTCTTGACCTCAGTGCCCTCGTGGTTGCTGGGAGCTAAAGAAATGGATTCAGAGCTCCAGATGGTTCGATATCTTCTTTGGTATTGCACTGAGGGGTTTCATCAGGATTTGGAAACTCTGAGTCTGGGCTGGTTTTTGCTGCATTAGCTCAGGACTATTGTCTCTGTGTGTACACATGGGGCCTCTTGCTCCCAGCAATGGAGAAGTCCTCCTTCATCCTAATGATCACCAAGGGAGAATGGGCCCTGGTGTTGTAACAACCCTAAATACTCAGGCCTGGAAATAAAGCTCTGTCTTGAAATAAGGCACACTTTCCTGTCTTCAGGACTAATAATTCAGAGAGCAATTATTTTAAAGATCTCATTCTCCAAACACTTATTCCCTCATTGTGTTACTAATGTCATACTTGGCTCTATTTTCCTTCATTTTCAAACTCTCCTGCTCCCACTCCATGCTCCAAATTCATCACAGCCCCTGCAAGACAGCATTAAAGGACAGTGCTGTGTAGAAGAACCCATGTTGTGGTATTCAGCTATATCCCAGGTCATAAAGTCTGAACTAAAATACCCTGTTCCTCATACCTAACCTGCCCCTATAGTTGGGGTAGCTCCAAAGGCAGCAGAGAAATACTTCTAGGTCTGATCAGCCCCATTCTGCTGAGGTGCTTGAATTAAAATTAGAAATGACAATGCATTTTAGGGTTTATCCTGGTTTTACACTACGTTGGTATTAAGCTTAGCTCAATGCAGCAAACAAACAGATTTGGGTAAGATAAAAACAAGGTTGGAGTTTTCTCCCAGAGGATGTGTCCAATTCTTTTCAGAGATGTGTAAATGTTGGGAAAGAAAGTGGAAATAATGAACTACTATAAATAAAACCAATTCTTCCAATGTTTCCATCAGAGCCAGCCAAAGCCTGGAGGTGCGGGATAAGCCTTGAGAAAATCTAGCCTGGTCACTGGTATGTCGACATCCAGCACTTGGGGTGGTTTGAAAAAGCCAGAGGGTGTTTGTTTGGTTTCTCTTTGTTACTTTATCAAAACAATAACAACAAGGAACTTAAAAACATTTTTTTGTTTTTTTCTTGGCCCTAGATTGTTTTTATACAACAATATTAAGGCAATGACAAGGCAAGAGGTGTTGTAAGCCCTTTCATGGACAAGATGAGAACCCAAAATGTTCTGGAGAAAGTTAAGGCTCCATCTGAAGTAAAGAGGATGCTATTTAATGCAAAAAAAAAAAAAAAAAAAAAAAAAAAAAAAAAAAACACCTGATGCTGGCACATCACTAGAGCAGGTGCAAAGAGCAGATAAGGAACTGGGAGCCTGCTGCAGAAAGGGGCTGAAGAGGTGCTCAGGCTGGGGTGGCTGACCCAGAAATGCCCTGCTGACAGCCCGATCTGCCAAAGGACTTTAAAACAAACAAACAAAACAAACAAACAAACAAACAAAAACAACAGCACTCTGGTGCACATAAGGCAGAGTGACTTGTGTCATGTATGTGTCTATCTGTTATCCCCTAGGCGTACCCCTTCTGCTGTGCTTGGGGCTGGCAAAGCCTCAGCTGCAGCGAACCATCCAACTTCTGCGATCCAGCCTTCAAGGAAGACCTGGAGAGAGTTCAGCAGGGAGTGACGAGAGCTCTAGAAATCGTGATTTCTGCCACAAGAGAGCAAGCACCGAGCTCATGCCGTCCTGAGCAGAGAGGACCAAGGGGGAAGTTATGATATTATAACTCAAATATTCAGTGGAGTGGAAAGGAATAAACTGGTTTTGTGTCCACTGGGGAATGAGGCAAGAAATCACAGGCTTAATCCGCAGCAAAAGAGATTTGGGTTAAAGGTAGGCATGGTCTGACACGGGTTTTTGGGGGTTTGCCACCACTGCTTGGTGTGGAAGTAGCCGCATGGGGCACCTCTGCCCCTTGGGAAGGGTTTGGAGTTTGGCACCAGCCACGCCGCATGACCTCGCAAGCTCCCTCCCAGCTGCATTTTCTGAGAACTCGTAATAATGGCAAAATTACATGCTGACAGCGTAAGAGCTGGGATTATTTGCTTTAGGATTAATATAATTAGGCTAAGTATGAATCAGATGGTTCAGCTATTTGTAATGAGAACACACGGGAGAGATGTGATGTCCTCGCTGTGTCGGTGACACTTGTGCAAGGGCAGAAAGCGAAGCTGCCGGACACCTTCCTCCCACCCCAGGTCAGGCAGGGCAGGCAGGGCTATGCCAAGGATTAGGCTTCATCTCTTTTAAGACCACTGGATAGTGCCAAGCTGAGCTTTGCTTGTGTAACCATAGCTTTTCCTCTGTCATACACTTACTGTCTTAATTAGCATCAATAAATGTTAACACTTGCTGGATTTATTAGGAAGGTTAGAGTGCCAGCTTAATTCAATGCTGACGTATCAACGCGTTGCTTCTGAGATGCGATCCCTCCTAGAGCTGTCTATTTCAAGATCACAGGGGCTCTTTGACATCTCCTGCATCACACGGGGAACTTTCAACCTCAAAGCCCCTTGGGGTGGGACTGACACCCAGCCTGCAAATCTTCAAGTGATGAAGAGCCAAGCAGATCCCTTGGGAGAGTGCTGGAGGATGGCTACACTCCCAGCTCAAAACACACCTGGTTTCTGGCTGGAAATGTTTTAACTCTGGCTTCTGGCTGTACCTGGGTTTCCCTTTACCTGATCAATTACAAAATATCAGCTGGGATAGGCCAGGAAATTTCAGATGGGCAGATATCTGTCACAGAGATCATTCCAGCCCTGGCCACTACTGCTTTTGGCCCCCACTCCCAGCCTGGTAGTAACACACAAACCATGGAGGCTTTTCTGCTGGTCCCTGTTTTTTCTTCTTGTAGCAAGCTGTCAAAAGGGGATGTGATGCTGCAGACCCTTTCATAACAAGTGCTGAGTAGGTTTTTGGAAGATTGTATTTGAAAAGGCAAGTCCCCAGCTCAACAACAGCACTGGTTTGATGGGAAACTCTGCCAGCATAGCTGAAACCTTTATTGGTGTCTGCTGTAAAGAGAGATGGGGACACGGGCATTTTTCTGACAAATGTGTCATTTCTTCAAAGAGGAAAAATCCTACAGAAGTTTTCAAATCAGGCTAGATTCTGAAAGTCCCCAAAGTGCGTGTGTTTGGGGGGAATCTCATAAAATCACAGAATCATCTGGCTGGGCTTTGCTCCTGACATCAGACCCCTCTGAAATTCCCTGCTGGAGTTGGAGACACGCGATCCCAATGCCCAGGCTGCGCTCAATGAGCGATTTCACAGAAAGCCTGGGTGACCCCTGGCTGCAGCGGTGTCATCTGTGGTCCATTATCGGGGATTTTGTACCAGCTGGGCAGCAGGAGCTCATCTGAAATCCACCCCAGCTCAGGAGAAGATGAGTTATTTAGCGACCGGTTGTGCTTGTCTTATAAAAGTAACAGCACTCTGTCCTGTGGCCATTAAGGTCTGATATTAAATGCATAAATATCCTAATAGGTCTAAAGCAAGAGCTAGGAAGGCCTTTTATTTCTAATGAACTGAAAATTGTTGTGATCTCATTCACCCACCCATGAAATCCACTGACTGACAGGGTCCCATTTCTGGGCAGCAGGGTTAAATGTGCTTCAGACAAAAGCCAGATTTTCCTTTCTTCTGCATGCCATGGGCAGGATCAAAGGAGTGGGGAAATGGACATTAAAGCCCTTGTAATCAGGGCCACAGACTCCAACCCAGCATGGGCCAGCCCCCTTGCAGGCTCATGGAAATGCCACTGTGCATTTTTGCATGGGAAGCTTGGGAGCAAACTGGGCAAGAAAATAAGGCCGGGGAGCAAGTGCCGCATGGAGCGGGCTCATCTGTCATCACCAGGAGCTTCTGCTTGGAAGGATCCTGGGAGCAAACAGCCCTCGCACCTTTGATGCTTCCTCCCTCAGTTTGAAAAAAAAGGGAGGAAGGCTTTAAAAAGTGACTTAATGAGGCTGTAATATCTCTGGGACGCAGCAGATGGTGCTAGTATGGATAACCCTAGGAGCAGAGCGTGGCTGAGTGATGGGCAAACAGATCCTGAGGGAGCAGGGAAAGCAGGACATCCAGGTTGCTTAGTTCTTCACCAGGAAAGCTTTTCTCATTCACCACATTTCTCTGCAACTGGAACAACACTCCAGTGGTGTTGGCAGAGATAGAAATCCATGAAATGTGTGTGATAGACACCTTGAAGGATGGCAAGGCCAGTCCCCTTGCTTTGTTATGCAAACCACAGGATCTGGATGGGAGGTGAGGATGAAGGTGGCCTTCAGAGAAGCTGACCAGTCATTTCTCCTCTGGCATTTTCTTGTTGTTTTTTGTTTGTTTGTTTCTTTGTTGTTTTATAATACCTTTTTCAAGCAACCCTCTCAAATGGTCTTGAAAGGGATGGGGAAGTAAAACTGCTGATGCTTCCCAAAAGACAGCAAACTGGTGATAGCTTGTTTTCCAAGCACAAATGAGTTCATTTTTCTTTTCAAAATTTGCATTTATTTTTAACTGGATTAACATCCAGCTAATGTGGATGTCAACTACTTGGAATGCAATTTTGGGAATTACAGAGGAATTCAGCACCACTGATACAAACCAAATGTGATGGTGTTGGAAAGCATCTGATATTTATCTACATGGGCTTCGTGTCATCAGTATGCTCTGCCTTTCTCCTGTGTTAACTCCTAGACAATCTGAGTGGAAATATTTCTACTATGGTTCCCGTATGACTAATAAGATACAGTGTATTATCTGGCTTGGGGTTTTAAAGAAATAATAGGGAGTTTATTACTCAGACTTTCCCTCTTCTAACAGGAATGGCCAATGACACTACATACATAAAGCAATTTTTTACTTGGTGTGCTATTATGTTCCATTTGTCACTGGTTCAATTACAAAGGTTATTGTAGTGCATAATGCTTTGTAAAAGCACAAAGACAAGGATAGGGA
This sequence comes from Oxyura jamaicensis, assembly GCF_011077185.1. Lineage (NCBI taxonomy): Eukaryota > Metazoa > Chordata > Aves > Anseriformes > Anatidae > Oxyura > Oxyura jamaicensis. Next base: position 27,229,926 of record NC_048900.1, on the reverse strand, counting down.
TTCTGTGCTTATTCTGCATCTATTTGAAGCAAGTTTGATGTAGTTCAGGCAAATTCTGAGACTTCATGGTGATTAGTCAGGAAAGGACTTAAACATCCCCAAGTCTGTTCCCAGAAAGAGCATTTAAATACCTGCTTCGTGCCCTGCTCTAAGGTTGTTTTCCTGAACTCAGGCCACAAATAAATAAATAAATAAATAAAATCCTCCTTCTACATGGATGGGATCCAGCGGCCTTCTCAGTGTTGAAATCCTGCCTTCAGGAAACACAAACAGGGAAGCATCAAAGCAGAGAGGACGAGTTGTTCCTTAATCAAAATATTGTGAAACTGTGGTTCTGTCAATGGTTTGCTGTTCGGGTTTTGTAGATATGTAGGATGATTGGGAAGCTTCAAAGAAAGATGTCAACCAAATGTTTTTCAGAGTCACATGCAAGGCAGAAGGAAATGTGCTTCCTAAAGGTCCTACTGGCAGATGAACTTCTTTCTGCGATCATTAAAGTTGTTAAGTCCCCCCTCCCTGCACACACATGAAAGATGATAGGATTTGCATGCCAGAGAAACCCAGATTGGGAATCAGACCTCTCCCTTCGAAGGGAAGGGAAGAGACAGCCAAGACACTGGGGGAAAGCACAGCATGGACCTGCTGACTGTGTCGGGTGGCTCCTTGTCCTCTGCTGCACCCCGACACCAGCAGGCACCTCTGTGCAGAGACCCACTGCAGAGGCACGGCTGCCCGAGGAGCAAAACTGCCCAGTTTTACATCTGAGGAGCCCTACTTTAAAACTCCACCATACAGCTATCTCCTACATTGGTGAAAATTAATTTGGGAATGGTGCCAGAGGCTTTTCACATCTCTTTTCCCCAGAGATGTGTTCACCTGACTGTATTTTCCCATCTGCAAAGTTGTCAGACTTTACGTTATGGGAGCCCTTTATATCAGAGGGAGGCAACATGAGTGATGAGTTTGGGTGCATCCACTGTTAAGTTAGAGGGATAATAAAAGGATAATGGTTGGTTTTGGACTCATACCTCTGATATGTAGGATTTCTAGTAACCGTATCAGGTTGCTATCTTGGACAAAGTATCAACGAGAATAAGTATTTGAGTAAAACTTCCACTTTCTCAATTCAGACCAACCTTAACCTTATTTTATGGTCTTCAGGAACAGAGAAAGGCGATCTTTGGATGGATGCCTTGGGAAAATGCCTTAATCATCCTCTTTATTGCTTTGTAATTTATGTTCAACAGCCTCCTTAGAATTGCAGACCCTTAGAGAGATACTGCTTCTGCATGCAGATCTGCTGAGCTGGGGTGGTGGCACTCTATGCATGAGATCTGACACAGACTGCTTCCTCTTATCTTGCAATTAGCAACTGAGCCATTCCCAATTAAATCCCATGAATGACTAGGGGGCATTCAAAAAATCTTTTATCACTGGTTAATTCCATAATTTTTCGAAACAGAAACCCCGCGTGTTTTTTCAATAAGCACTTCTCCTCCTGACAGCGCTACATCTTTCACAAACACAGCAAGAATAACTTCTGGACTTCGCCTGCAGCATTGAAGTATGAAATTTTGAATTCCATGGGTCACTGTTTTTGCTGCAGCCAGATGTGGATAAAAGGCGGAGGGTGTTTTATTGTTGTTTTTTCAAGAAACAGGGAAAGGTTTGTACTGAGGTACACCCTCTATCCTAAAAACAAGTGGCTAACATGTGGCTTGAATATCACCAATTGCCATTTCAAAAGATGAAGCTTAAGAAAAAATATTTTGAATTGAAATATTCTGTCTGCAGTTAATAAAGTACATTATGCCTTCAGATCACATTTGAAAAAAACATACAGGAAAGCTACAACCTTGATGCCGAGCTGTGAATTAGCAATGCAACTTCTGGTGTAGTTGGTTCTGTCTTGGTGGCTTTGTTGGTTTCAGTGAGTTGTGGTGAATGTAAAGGAGAAATACAAAATGGCTGAGAAAAACAGTATAATAAGTCCTTCCTTTTGTTCAGTGGAAATAAATTAACAGATGAATCCAACCCCTCTTTGCACTGATGGATGAGTCCCTGAAACTATTCGTTATTGGTATGCATTTTATGCAAACTCTTTTGGAGACTGAAGAGTGTTAAAAAAACTTCTTAGCTGGATTTCTCTGAAGTCCCTGTGTGACACTGATGATTTAAACCCTGTTTCTTGCTTGGGTAACTGGATGGTGAGTAACCAGGAAAGAACACCTCGTTTCTGGAATTTTATGAGGAAGACTGTCTTTGTGGTAAACTTCATTGGAAATCATCACTGGGAAACCCTGCCAGGGAATAACTGAAGCAATAAATAAATGAATTGAGAAGTTTGCTATCTATTTGTGAGTTTTATTTATTTTATTGTTTGTTTATTTATTTACTTACTTACTCATTTTTGCTTGCCAGACACACTAGTAGCCAGGTCATGACAACCCGCTGGTTTTACTGCTTTACCACTGATTTTACTGCAAGGATCACTACACTTTGAGGATGATGGATTTCAAATGTCAGTAACTGTCAGTCCTGCACAGTCAGGTTTTTCTCTGTTGCAGGGGAAAATTCTGTAGGAAGTTTGATTTTTCCTTGTTTCCTTGTTGCTGCCTAAGTTGTCCTGGTCAATAAGACGAGGAGCACTGCGCAAACACAAACCATAAAACTGTGTGCTGGTTCTCAGAGACCAACAGCCAGACTTCTGGAGCTGCAGAATACTCCCCCATGACTTTATCTAAAATTCCTTTAGGTGACTTTATGACCATTTAGAGACCATTACAGCAGCAATTTTGTAATATCACCAGCTGCTGCATGGGAAAAGTTGTCTTGGGAAAGGAAAAGAAAAATGTCCAGCTGTCCACTTGTAAGTGCTGAGAGCACCATCTCTTCTCCAAAGTGTGGGCTCCCTTTGCTTGTGCCTTTCCACCTGTGTGCATTGCACACAGAGCTTCAGTGCTCCAGAAGCCAGTTTGACTCACAGATTTAGCAGGAAATGATCTGGCTGGGGAAGGATGGATCTTTTTTTGCCCCTCCATTCATGACAACAAAGTCGGACAAGTGTTAGAGCAGAGTACAACCAAGCATGGCACTACTGCAGCTGCCTGCGGGGACACAGCTAGTGCATGGCTCTGCTCCCTGTGGGCAGAGGCAGGTACAGGAGCTCCTTCTTCCTCCTTCCTGGACTACAGGCTGGGATCACCTTTTTGGACTTCCCATCAGGTGTGCTGCACGGCCGGTCCTGCTCCAGACAAAGCCTTCAGTGCAGAAACTGTACCACGAAAGATCATGGAAACTCAGCTCCAGCCCTGGTGGTTAAATGTTCTCAATAACTGAAACGCTTTGAGGAGCAGATATTTTCATCCCGTTCTAATTTGCAGTTGGGACCTAGGGCAATTTTTGTTCCTAAAACTTTGGAGTCACTTCAACATTTTCAGCCACAGAACAACTGCTCGTGTTCTTGCTCCAGTCATTTGAAGTCTCCCTGTGGAACAGCTGGCCTCTGATGTGCGAGATACCTGCTTCCCACTATTTGGCTTCCAACAGCAAGATGATGACTTACGGCCATGAACTATCCCTTAATTTAACACATCAAAACCGAGCGAAAATAAACAAAGCAGAGTGAAGAACACATGTAGATCATGAACTCACATTCTGCACCTTGCACTTTTGCCCAGAGCACATGTTTTTGCAGCTTATCTCCCTAGGTATCTGTGATGGTGCCTTCTCATGTGTTTGTTTTCTTTGTGTGGGGATACTTGGCAAGAAACTGCTTCTATGGGAGAAAAAGCAGTTTCTGCTTCTCTGTGGCCATGGACCAAACAAAGACCATAACTGGACACTTAACCACAGGCTTGCTGCAAAACCTGTCCGGGTAAGTGAAATAGCTTGCACTGATCTCAGTGGGTTTTGAGGAAGGTTCTGTCCAGGTTGTTTTGTTCCTTTTTTTGTTGTTCTTTTTTTTGTTTGTTTGTTTTTTGTTTTCTGTTTTCCACCTTCACCACCTTCATGTAATTCACAGCTGGCTTTTGCACCTTTCTTCTTAATCTCAGAAAGCCCTTCTGCAGCCCCACAATGTAATTTAATGTCACAGCAGCAACAGAAAACAGACTTCGTGAAGCTCAGCTTCAAGTGAAATACAACAGCCTATAACATCTCCTGGAAACTTTTTGACTCATATCTAAATTCACTTAAACTCTTCTTGAAACCTGAATAAATGGCATTTGAAGCAAAAATTAAGGAAATCGGTGCCAATTATTGCTGCTGGCCAGAGTACAGACATACTCCTTCCCTGCTTGATGCTGGATTTGTGCTATGGCTGGCAGACATCTGAGCAGCCACGTCCTCACCAGGCTCAAGCATCCAAGTCTTCAGCTGGGTTTGCAGAGCCCCAACACCCGCTCAGAAACTCATCCTTTGTCAGCAGAGATCTGCCCACATGGATCTTATCTGTATAAAAACGTGCATACAGCTGAGAAGGTGTTAAAGGCAGCACATTCCTGCTGCTGATAATGAATGAAAATAAGCCTTTTGTGCATTGCTTCACTGCCTTGAGATGAATGCGGAAAGAAAGGGTCAAATCCAAAGCTGATGGCTGGTCAGAGATTCAGTTTGGTGAGGGTTAAGATCAAGTCTCAAGGAGTCAGGAAGGAGAAAGGCCCCAAGTGTCCTCGAAATTTCCATATGACATTTAGGTATCAATAACATCATTGTTCAGGAGCAAGAGCTCATTTTCTAAGAAAGGCTGCTCACTCTGCGCTCCCTGCAGCCGAGGATGCCAGGCTGCTGCTTGGCAAGAAGCTTGTTAGTTCATTTAAGAAATGCTCAAATTAAATGGGGTATAAATCAACACCATTTCACTCACATTAGGACACACCAGTGTAATCCTGCCGAGGACAGTAACCTGAAAATATTTAATGATGTCAACATTTCAAGGGAAAAATTGCCATATGTGCAATTTTGAAAGGTTTTTGGTGTTTTTGCAGTTTATTTTTCTTTTGAAAACTCCATTTGCCATGTTTTCTTTTCTTTTC